>NC_027754.1:3443703-3450852 GCF_000695525.1 Brassica oleracea var. oleracea | reverse complement strand
TTATACGGCTTCCGCACTCTATCAGTTGGTATCAGAATCAGTCAGTCCGTTTCAGGAAAGAACTTCGTGTTTTCTATGACTAAGAAGACAGGAGGTGCTGGTGGTGACAATCGGGATCAGAACCCGGAGGGAACCACGCTGGAATTAACTGAGGTACGAGACCTAATCTTGGAGACGCAGACAGCAACACAATCATCTATCCAACAACTAAGCGACGCGGTGGGTGCCCTAGCAGGCCGCCTCGATGCTTTAACCACTGCCTTAACCGCTCGATTGGACCCTCATGTCCAGCCGGTCGTTAATGCACCACCGCCCATCAACCAACATCAACTTCCTCAACTCCCACACCAACACCAGCAGCAACAACGCCATCCTCCGCAACATCAGATACCACCTCCGCAAAATCAAAACTTTCCACCCTACCTGCAAGACCGACATCAACAACATAGGAACCGACGTCAAAATCCAAACGAGGAGGACGAAGATGAAACTCATCGCCGTCTCTTTTATGAGGATCTGAGACAACGGGATAACTATGCACACCGTTGGGAAGGAAGCTTTAAGGTGGACATACCGGAGTTTCATGGAGGACTTTGTGGAGATCTTGGAGTTCAAACATGTGCCTCAAGATAGACGGGTTCCCCTCGTTGCCATGCGTTTTCGGGGCCACGCTGCGACATGGTGGAAGCAGCTTAAGACTACACGTTCCCGGACAGGCAAAGAACCAATTCATTCGTGGGAAAAGTTAACGAAACATCTTCGCCAAACGTTTCTCCCGCATAACTATGAACGTACCATGTACACGAAACTACAAAACCTACGCCAAGGCAACCACAGCGTTGACGACTATGCTGAAGAATTTTCTATGTTATTGACTCGTAATGAGATTAATGACAGTCAAGTTCAACTAGTTTCTCGTTTCATTGGGGGATTACGACCTCAACTACAAACACCTATGGCCCAATTCGATCATCAACGATCGGAGAAGCTCATCGCCGTGCTGCCTCTTTTGAACAGCAATCCCGCTCCTCTACATGGACGACTCCATCTAATCAGAACCGTCCTCAAGATCAAGCAGGAAGAAATGTACCTTCCTCCTCGTCAAAAGACCCGACTGACTCCACCAATTCAGCGACCAAACCAGCGGGCCAAGACGAACAGCAATTACGGCGTTCAATGCGCCCCAATGCCCTTCGCTGCTACTCTTGTGGTGAAACGGGCCACCGGTAAACAGCTTGCCCACATGCGACACGACGTGGATTGCTTATCGACGAAACTATAGATGAACAAGATATCTATGATTCTCAATACGAGAATGACCAAGACGAAGAAGACGTTCTTCCCACCACGGGTGACACCGGCCACCTCCTTGTGGTGCGACGTACGTGTCTCACGCCTCAGCGTAACGATGATAAATGGCTTCGTACCAACATCTTTCGATCCACATGTACTATCAAAGGACGTATCTGCACCTTCGTTATCGACTCGGGAAGCAGCAAGAACGTCATCTCTGAAGAAGCGGTAGACAAACTCGGGATCACTCGCGAGACTCATCCTTCACCGTACACTCTTGGCTGGCTTAACAACACTGTCAATTTACAAGTTTCTCAGCGAGCACGTATTCCTTTTTCTATCGGACCACACTACCAAGATTGCATTTACTGTGATATAGCTCCAATGGATATCAGTCACTTGCTACTAGGACGCCCATGGGAATACGACCGGCAGATTATTCACTATGGTGTTGATAACACATATCAATTTACGTGGAACACTCATAAAATCTTACTACTACCGTCGAAAGAGCCAATCCCAGCAGCGACTATCAACTCAACAAAACAACCACTCCCGTCGCCTCCACAGTAAAAAAACCTCCTTTGCTCTTACACTGCTTTTCTTACGGAATTGAAAACAGAGGGACGAGCATTCGCAATCATCCCGTCGCACGCAACAACAACAGCAGTAGCGGATCACTCCGCGCCCTTCAAAGCGGTCCTAAAAGAGTTCGATGACGTCTTCCCCACGGAACTACCCACCGAACTCCCACCCTTACGCGATATACAACACCAGATTGATTTAGTCCCTGGCGCTACACTCCCTAACAGGCCACACTATCGAATGAGTACGTCGGAGCATGAAGAATTGCAACGCCAAGTGGAGGATCTCTTGCGCAATGTTCATATACGAGAAAGTCTCAATGCTTGCGCAGTTCCGGCTTTTCTCATACCAAAGAAAGATGGATCGTGGCGTATGTGTGTCGATAGCCGGGCAATCAACAAAATTACCACTCGTTATCGATTCCCAATACCACGATTGGACGACTTATTGGATCAAATTGGGACGTTAAAAATATTTTCTAAGATTGATCTCAAAAGTGGATATCATAAAATACGCATTCGGCCAGACGATGAGTGGAAGACGGCGTTTAAAACGAGAGAAGGACTCTTTGAATGGTTGGTAATGCCCTTCGGATTATCCAACGCACCTAGTACATTCATGAGAGTGATGAATCAAGCATTACGACCGTTTATTGGGCATTTTGTGGTCGTTTATTTCGATGATATCCTGATCTTTAGCTTTTCTGTCACCGAGCACAACGACCATCTTCGGCAAGTCTTACAAGTTTTACGAACCGAAAAGCTTTTTGCAGCAAGACAAAAGTGTGAATTTGGTGTCTCTCAGGTTTTGTTCTTAGGATACATCATCTCAGACCAAGGCCTTTCAGTCGACCAGTCCAAAATCGAAGCTGTCTGGTCATGGCCCACGCCTCGTACAGTCTCGGAAGTTAGGAGTTTTCACTGTCTCGCATCGTTTTATCGTCGTTTCGTACATCACTTCAGTTCCATCACGGCTCCGATTACTAACTAAGCTGCACAAGCCTTCGCTCTCATCAAGGAGAAGTTAACGTCATCACCAATTCTAGTCCTTCCGGACTTCTCTAGTACCTTTGAGCTTCACTGCGATGCTTCAAAGCTTGGTATCGGTGCGGTGTTGAGTCAAAACAGCCGGCCTGTTGCTTATTACAATGAAAAACTGACTGGTCCCCGAAGTCGTTATAGTACTTACGACGTCGAGTTTTATGCTATCGTCCAAGCCATAAAACATTGGCGACATTACTTGGTTCATCGAGATTTTGTACTCTTTACAGATCATGATGCTCTGCGTCATCTGGACAGTCAGGCAAAAATTTCATCTCGTCATGCCGGATGGATAGCATATCTGCAACAGTTTACGTTTTCTATACGCCATAAGCCTGGCAAAACTAATCGGGTGGCTGATGCCCTTAGTAGGCGACACTGCTTGCTTACAACTATGCACAAATCGGTTTCGGATTTTTCCACTTTTACTGAGTTATATGACTATGATCCATTATTTGCGCGCATCTTTGCTGAGACGAAACAGGGCTTACATGATGACTACTCCATTCAAGATGGTTTCCTGTTTCGCGGGCTACGTTTGTGTGTACCCGACCGCAGTCGCCGCCTCAAAATAGTCGCTGAACTCCACAATGAGGGCCATGTGGGGCGTGATCGTATGCTGCACCTCGTCACGACGTCGTACTTTTGGCCAACGTTATGACGCGATGTGGAACGGTTCATGGAGCGCTGGTTTATATCTTCCGTTACCAATCCCAACTCAACCTTGGACGGATGTTAGTATGGACTTCGTGCTTGGCTTGCCTCGTACTCAACGTGGTCATGACTTTATCTTCGTCGTCGTCGATAGATTCTCAAAAATGGCACACTTTATAGCGTGTAAAAAGACAACAGATGCTGTTCAGGTCGCCGTGCTCTATTTCGTGAGGTGTATCAATTACACGGCTTGCCTTCGTCGATAGTCTCCTACCGCGATACCCGTTTCCTTAGCCATTTTTGGCGATCCATATGGAAGCTTCTCGGCACTTCCTTAAACATGAGCTCTGCATATCACTCACAAACCGATGGTCAAACAGAGGTTACAAATAGGTCGCTAGGAAATCTTTTACGCAGCCTCGTCGGGGACAATATTAAATCTTGGGATAGCAAGTTGAGCCAGGCGGAGTTTGCACATAACCACGCCCTGAATCGCAGCCTTGGTTATTCTCCTTTTCGTGTCGTCTATGGCATGATTCCACGGGGACCCTTGGACCTCTCCATTGCGCCAGACCGGACGAGACAACACGGGGAAGCTATCAACTTCATTACCGAGTTGCAGTCGGTTCATACGAAAGCTCAGGAACATCTCGAGTCTTCCGCACAGAAGTATAAAGCGGCGGCTGATTCCAAACGCCGTGAAGTCATTTTTGCTCTGGGAGATCTTGTGTGGGTCTATCTGACTAAAGAGCGACTTCCATTGCGAGAATACAACAAGCTTAAGTCTAAAAAGATTGGGCCGGTGGAGGTGATTGAGCGTATCAATCCAAATGCATATCGCGTCAAGTTACCCGATCACTTGAGGACTTCCGACGTTTTTAATGTGAAGCATCTGTCTCGCTTCCATGGTGACAATGTCCCGCCAGATTCGTGGTCGAATCCTCCTCACCCCGTGGGACCTGATGCAGCGTCACTTATGATCACAAAGGATTCCAATGCCTAGAAGCTAACGGCTACTTTTCTTTTCTTTAAGCTATTTTTGTTTTATGTTTATTTCCTTATCTTTGGGGTTTTACTATTAGGAATAGGTTTTCTTATGACGGTTTAAGGGTTCTATATAAAGAACTCTCTTATGGCTTTTGTAAAATACGATTTGATTAATAAGAATTATAAGTTTTAGGTTTTAAAAGAGCTTTGCAAAAGGCACTGCGAAGAGTATTCGCGCCCCTTCTATTATTTTCGACTTTCCTTTTCTTTAAGCTATTTCCGTTTTATGTTCATTTCCTTATCTTTGGGGTTTTACTATTAGGAATAGGTTTTATTATGACGGTTTAAGGGTTCTATATAAAGAACTCTCTTATGGCTTTTGTAAGAAACGATCTGATTAATAAGAATTATAAGTTTTAGGTTTTAAAAGAGCTTTGCAAAAGGCACTGCGAAGAGTATTCGCGCCCCTTCTATTGTTTTTAAAGCTTTCTTTGACTACAAGTTATCAAGTTCAAGATCAAACCCTTGATCTTTTACTTATACGGCTTCCGCACTCTATCAATCTGTAAACCCTAAATTACGTGTGCATGGATTATTTTATTTGTTTGATTGATTGAATGTTTCTTTGAGGTTTAAATCCGTGTGAGTTAGGATTGATAGTTTTTATATCCTGATTGAATGATTTGAGGTTTAATATTGCATGTTATTAGCTTTAATATTGCATGTTATTATCTGTCCGTCTTCGGGGGGTGATCGGTCTCGAGGATGAGATATTTCACGCTGGTCACTTCCGAGAGCTCTCCAGCTAGTAGCTTCGCAGCCAGCCTTGCTCCCAAGACTTTGCAGTTAGTCGTGGAGTGTCCTCGGGACTGGTGGAACTCGCAAAGAGTGTTTTCGTCATATCCTTGATTGCGAGTCCACGTATTACCCGTGGTTCGGCCCTGGTCCGAACTGATCGCGTAATTGTGCGGTCCTTGGAGAACCTCCCCCTCGTGATGGACATACTTGTCGTTACGAGAGTTCTTCTTCTTCGTTTTTGGATCTATATCTTTCGAGTATGGTCTTGCCGACTTATGTTTTTGCGATAAGACTTTCGTTTCTTCCTCGATTATGATGTAGTCCGTCGCCTTGTGGAGGGCGTCTTGGATCATCCGCGGTTTGTCGAGGGTTTTCCATTTTCTTAATTTCGACTTGTACCAGAGCGTCTTTCTGAGAGCATCAATGGCCACCTTGTCGCTTATCCCGCTGACCCTGGACATTACCAGCGTGAATCGGCTGATGAACTCGCGGAGGGGTTCGTCTTCCCTCTGGAACAGACTCCAGAGATCGACATCGGAAGTTTCTCTATCTATGAACATAGAGTATTGCTTGAGAAATTCCGATGCGAGCTATCTGAAACTCTCGATAGAGTTTCGCTAAGGCGTGCGAACCATTCGAGGGCTGCTCCTTCCAGATTCTCGACGAAAAGGCGGCAGTAGCCTGTGTCTTTTTCGCCGTCCTTCAGTCTCACTCTTCCCATCGTGATGTGGAAAGCCTGAAGGTGCGCCTTCGGATCAGTCGTACCATCATACTTCGGTACTTTGATTTTTCCCGAATCGGATACCCTCATATCTGAGATGCGAGTGGTGAAGAGGGTCTTCTGAGCCCCTTCCAGCAGCCAGTCGATCTCGGGTGCAGCGCTGGTAGCGTGATAGATTTGGGATTTCACGGCTCTTACTTCTGCCGCAGTCTTGGTGATATAGTCGCGAAGATCGCGGATATCCGACGTCTCGCCAGCAGATTTAGAGCCTGTCGGCGTTTACTGCGAGTGAGCTCGGTTTGCTTTTCAGCCAGCTCTTCTTGTTCGTTCCAATAAAGGACTTCGTCCTCTTCTGTCATCGGTTTGTCGAATGGAGAGCTTTCCCGAGCAGATCGGCTTCTGGTCCTTCTTGGATGTGTGTCGACGTCCTCATCGGTATCGTTGGAGACATCGCTAGGATCCATGTCGACGTGCTCGACTTCGTTATCCTCCGAATCGTTTGTGGGAGGCGGAGGAATTTCAGGGTTCCCCTTTTTGACAGGAGATTTTTTGCTAGGGTTTTGACCCGAAGGTTGTTCCCGCGCGGCTCCAGGCCTATTGAGTGGGGTAGCGAAGTCGAGTCTTTTCCCGCGGACTTTAGTGTTTTCGCCGGGAGGGATTGCTCTGAGAGGTCCCAGAGATCTGTTAATACCACACGCTAAGCAATCAGAACATGAGATATCAATGACAAAGTACAAAAATCGTAAAAGGAGAACAAAATAGATCTTATTCCGAATTCGTGTTTGAGCGTTACAACAAGATATATGCCTGGGCTCGAGAGCTGTCGGCGAGATTCCTAGTTCTAGCAACCCTAAGACGGCTAAACCTAATTGTGTCGCAGCTCGAAATAACAAAAATGGAAATATGCCTAAATCGCTCTAAGTGCTAAATTTTCTCCGAAAAAAGTCTCTCCCCATGCCTCTCGCCTAGGACTCTTTATATACTGGCTCATAGGTCGGTTTACGCTTTTCCTCTTCTGCCCTTAAGCCGTCATAGCATAAAAATGGAGATATTCCATTTTTCCCGATCTTC
>NC_027754.1:3443425-3443606 GCF_000695525.1 Brassica oleracea var. oleracea | reverse complement strand
GCTGTTGGTTAAGAAATCGTAAGTTGGACCTCGAGTCATGTCTTAGGTCCCTTTGGGCCGTCTTCTGACTCGAAGCATTAATTACGGCTTCCATCGATAAAAAACGAACTTTCCGCGGTTTTTACCGTAAAGTTTGATCGATGACTTAGAATGGCGGGAAACATGAAATGGGTTCGCTACG
>NC_027754.1:3441620-3443376 GCF_000695525.1 Brassica oleracea var. oleracea | reverse complement strand
AAGGGTAGACGAGAATGCATGGACTAATGTCGTATCGATGTTTCGGAAGAGCTCGGTCGCAACGTAGCGACCGAGATTGGCTCAAGCTCGGTCGCAATGTAGCGACCGAGCGGGATGAACGCTCGATCGCTACGTAGCGACCGAGCTTAGCTCGAGCCAATCTCGGTCGCTACGTAGCGACCGAGTGGGACGAACGCTCGGTCGCTACATAGCGACCGAGCTTGGCTCAAGCTCGGTCGCTACATAGCGACCGAGCGGAACTGACGCTCGGTCGCTACGTAGTGACCGGACAGCGTGCATGTGCGGTAGTTGCGTAATGACCGAGCTTGGTTCGTCCGTGTTCTGATCGTTATACTCGGACCTATCCGTAGCTGGTCTGGGTATGTTTCCGATGGCTTATGTTTGATCTAAATAGAATTCGAACGAAGCTTTATCTCGGGAACATACGTTGCGACGTTTTCTTGACCGAGCATGATTTGTTGCGGAAAGACATACTTGTATTCTGTGGGGATTTGGACGTTAACTTCATCGTAACCGTTTTCGACCCCAACAATCCATTCAGTCCAAAGGTGGACGATAAAGAAGTCCATTTAGTCCTGAGATGGACGATGCAGAAGTCTTGTTTTAGATGCTGATATGTTTGGTCCATAAGAAGGACGATGAAGAAGCCTTTGATTTTGGTTTATTTTATACTAACCAGCCCAAAGAGGAGTTATTTGGTTTTGTTGATTTGTTTTTCAGACAGATTATGCTTTTCACATGGTGGTACACGCATATCACAGCAACATCATCCAAGATTTCGTGTGTGTGTATTTGAGGTCGATGACTCAATATGTTCGATCAGATTGTGGCATGGCCGATGGTAAAGAAGAACCAACTATCATGTTCGAGGACGAAGCATATTCTGCCCAAGATCTTCATCGCCCACGGATTGCAGAAAACTGGAGAGGTCCAAGGGACCTTCAGTAATGTCCAAATCAGGGGGAGTAATGTGTGTTGTACTCTTTTTCCTTCACCATGGTTTTGTCCCAATTGGGTTTTCCTGGTAAGGTTTTAATGAGGCAACATTAAAGCACATTACAAGCTCTAAATGGCTGTGGCATCCAAGGGGGAGTGTTATGAACCAGATTGTGGATGGCTCATAACCAAGAGATTATACCATCATCGGCCCAAGAAAGAGAGAGTCGGCCAGCTTTTCCTTTACCTTATGTCTTTATGTTTTCCTTTTTCTTAGTTGGATTATGATTTGTACTCTTTTCATTTATCTATGACGGTGTAATCTCTTATATAAGGAACCTCTATGTTATGAATAAAGATAAAATTTTCCATTACTTTCACAACACAAAAATGCATTGAATATTTTGTCATGGATATTAGTGTACATGCAAAATAGGAAAGTATCAATCTCCTATATATTAATTGAGAAACATTTGAAAAGACTAACCTCAATTTTGTAATAATTAAAAAAAAACCATTGTTTATGTGTCAATCAATTAGGTAGTTAATTAGTCCTACGTGTCAGCCTCACATTGAAATTGAAAAATATGTTGGTCCAATTCGATTTTTATATCTCACTAGAAACATTTAATACCAACTATATGATATCATATGATATTAACTAAAGCAAGGTGGCTATTTATTATATATTATTTCCTTAAATAAAACCTACAGAATTACCTAATGTGGTTATAATATATATAATAATTAATGATTTTAAATAATGAAGATTTGCTAGTAATTTTTATGTTTTCTATCA
>NC_027754.1:3435842-3441526 GCF_000695525.1 Brassica oleracea var. oleracea | reverse complement strand
CGAGTATAAATTACTAAAACTGTTAAAAGTCTCACATAAACTTTTGTGAATCAATGTTTAATTTTTTTCTATAATAAGATACAATGATAATAAAATAATAATTTATTTTAATTGGTGTTGATGTTAATATATATATACTTCATATCGTTTAAATTTAAGTATATATCATATACGATAGATAAGATTGATTGTTTTGATTTATTTATTCTAAAATGATTGCGAATAAACAAGAGCAGTCATTTGATTTATATGTGCAAGCCAATTTATTACACAATAGTAACTAATTTCTTAGTTATTTAATATATAATTATTATTTTTTTATTTCATAATATGCAAAAAAATATAAAATAAGTATTTGTTCTGCACAAGACGTAGATCTTAACCTAAGTATGTATCTATTTAATAATTTTGAATCTTAAACATTTTATAAATTTCAGGCCAAAATAAAAGAAAGAATTGAGAATAAACTCAAAAATTAATATTTATATCGAGCAATAACCAAAATGACACAAAAAGGAGAAAAATGTCGAAGATAGATATAATTGGCACGTGAACGTAAACTTCTCATAACCATAATTAACTTTTAAATTGCCAAATCATGATATAAAACCGAGCTGACATAGTTTCATTGTAACCAAATAGTAGGCATGAGATTCTTCGGCCTAAACGTTAGGTTTTTATGCGATAAATAATTTTTTGACCTAAAATATTTTTAAAAAAGAGATCAGTTAATTAGTAAACAAATTACGTAATTAACAAAAAAAGTTTTAAAAAATTGTTTAAGAGCCAAGTATATTAATTCGATCAATAATATAATTTATTTTTCATACGATATTTCTTAAATAATTTTCATATAAATTTACCCAGCACAAGGCGCATGGCTTATCCTAGTAATTTATTACAACTGATAAATATAAGATTAAAAAAAAAATTGAAATGGTGAGATGTGAGGCTTAAAAGTTCACTACCACATCGTGAGGTGAGAGAGAAAGTTAGAGAGAGAAAAATCTTTACAAAGGGGATCCGGCGGTCGGCCGGCGCATGAGCGTCCGTGCCGACGCTGGAGCCCTTTTCCCTTCGATAAAATCATCCGGTCCTGTCGCTCTTCCTCTTACTCGGTTTCCGTTTGTCGGAGCTCTGATCAGCCACCAACCGGTGTGGTTCTGGTCCGGGAGTCACGGCGGGGTTTGCGGGTAGGAGGGGGGGGGGAGTGTCAATAGTTCGAGTTCTAGCTCCGGGAGACGGAGGCTCTCACAGATCCGTCGCCGCCGGTCGTCCGTCTTCGCGGCGGGGAAGCTTCCTTAGTTCCGCCGTCGTCGGATCCAGCTTCCGGGAGATAAAGGCTATCTCAACTTTACGTCGCCGGCTTCCGTCCCCTAGTCTTTTAGGGTTTAGGTCTTCCGTTTGTTTTTTTATTTCGGGGTTTAGTTGTGGTTTTGAGTTGTTTCTGGTCGCGTCGGAGGAGAGGAAGATCTCCGACGGAAAGTGTGAGGTTGCATGCGAGGCTTTGGGCGGCTGCGGTGAACGGAGGTGGATGAGATCTCGCCATGACGATTGATTCTCTCCGGTATTAGAGTCCCATAAGCTCTTTACGGTGAAGAGGTTCGGAACGACGGAGTTCCGGTGTGGCCGGTTTGATCCGAAGGTTGGATCTCCGGTAAGGTCGGGAAGCGGGTGTGATGCGATGATCTCGCGACACGTGACCCTCGACGTCGAGGATGTTAACACGTGTCCACGCGACAAAAAGACTGATCTGCGAGGCGGCCGCGCTTCGCTCCCGTGTAGTGTCTAGGTTTCTGAAGGTGGGCCGCTGGAAATGGGCCCAATTGTGTAACGAGTTTTAGCCCGGTAGATTTAGTGGGCTTATATTGTAATTTGTTTCTGGACTGGGCCCGTTTCTATAAATTAAAAAACTATTGACGGAAAAAAAAAAGTGGATAGTAAGCAAATAAATTATAAATAGCTTAATCGGCCTTAAAAATATATTATTTTTCAATTCCGTTTTTATAATTTTTTCTTTTTAAAAAAAAAAAAAAAAAAAAAAAAAAAAAGAGATGTGAGGCTTGAGGGAAGGTTTGGTGGGGGCAGGAAGAAAATTTCAACGGGGGCAAGACTAGCTGATCTAGTGAAGCTTTGGTTAATTACTTAACGATTTTGATAAATATTTTGTTTTATCTGGACCCCCCTCTCCACTAACGTAGCTCCGCCACTGCCTGGACTATCTTATCGAGGACAGATTTTTCTTTCGTTCTGTCAGTAAAAGATAAATCATTTCAGTTCTATTGGCTATTGAAAAGTTTTCTCATATGTTTTTTCTCTCTGCTCTGAAGTGTCAACTGCTATGATCTTGGCAAATGGCTGTAAATCGCCTCTGTTGCGAAATCTATACTCAATGCTACCATCTCGACGAGTCTGAGGAATAAGAATCAAGGTAGAATCATCCTTCGGAATTTTGCTCTTCCTCTTCTTACTATTTATTCTCATAGACTTAGGTTTTTCAACTTCATTCGGCTCTGATACCCGAAGGGTGTCGACCGACACCATGGTGGTATCGATTGACACTGCTGCCCAATGTCCACTCTAACAAGCTGTTAAAGGTGCTGAATCCTCACATATCTCAATATAATTAGTCAACCCACTTTTACTTTCATAGACATATCATAAAAGACCTTATCACCGATGTTTGTCAAAATCTAGATTAATATTTGATTGCTAAACAAAATTATATGAATAATTTGTTATTTAAAAAAATTAATAACGATTTAAGAATAAAATGCAAAATTACTTTGTGAAATGGCTATGACACAGTTATGCAACATCACAAATTCAATACAATTATCAAAGAAAATTTTACATTCACACATACTTTATTCTTCTTCAATATCAACTAGACATAGTCTCTACATGTGGAGTACTTTACTGTACTCAAATGACTGAACTACCCTAGAACCATGACTACTCTAGTTAACTCTTCTTACCATAGTTAAATTTATTATTTTTTACACACAACACCATTTACCTCTTTACCAAATCTTATTTCTCGTCTAGTGCTATTCACCAACCCTAATTGTCACTGATTTCCCTCGCTCGCCGCATCTCTACGTCGACGGTTTAACCCTAGCCGAGATCCTCTCAAATCTCCGATTACTCAACACAATCCTCTCAGACAATCTCAAATTACCATATCCTCTAAAAAGCCCTAAATGTCGTTGATTAATCTCTCCTCACCGCAGCTCTAGTTTCACCCCGTCTTGTTCGCCGATTCTCCGTCGAGACGAAGTTAGGAGAAGTACTTTGGTTGCCCCTCAATGACTGGTATGTCGCTCCTTCTCTTATTTATCGATGTTCTTATCGACAGCTCTAGGGATGTTCTTTCTCACTTTTTTACAGTCACTACTTTCTCACTTGTTCTAATTACTTTTTCATGCAGACACAGGTGCGAGTTCCCGGCCAGATCGCCGTCTACCGGAACGACTCTTTGAACCAAACCGTTTCCCGACGAAACGGTTAAACGTATATTCCAAACCCGACATACTCTGTCTCGTCAGGAATGTCCTTCGCGGTTCTGATGAGTTTGAGGTCATAAGGAACTCCTGCTTTGGCCGTCTCTTCGATATCCCTGCTCGCCAGTCCCCTGTCTCGCACAAACTTCTCCACAGCCTGTTGTGCAGACATGTTGTGTCTCTTCAGGAGTATACCCTCTGGCCAGTAGTTGATGGATCTCCATTCCGCTTCTCTCTTGCTGAATTTCACACGGTAACAGGTCTCCCTTGTGATCCTTTCCCCGCTAGCTACGAGGCCCCTTCCTTCAAAGTCAGAAACCCTGCTAAGGACCCTCTCTAGCAGAAACTAATTAGCCATGATTCTCAAGTTACTATTGCTGACATTGGACACATGCTAGAGACTGACAAAACCTTGCCATCAGACAAGCGGATACGCCTCGCCCTTATCATGATCGTCGACGGAGTACTCATCGCTCACAAACAAGTTGCAAAGCCTACTCTGCACTACGTTCATATGGTTGACAACCTCGACTCGTTCCTCAAATTCCCATGGGGCCATGAATCGTTTCTCAAAACAATTACCTGCATGAAACCGCCTACAGATGCTACAGACCCCGTCGGCGCACTAGCTCAGGTTCTCAAACAGACAACCTACAGGCTCACGGGATTTGCTCTAGCGCTCCAGCTCGTAGCCATGAAAGCGATTCCACTCCTTGCCACCAAGATACCAGCCCCATACTACAACTTGACTTTGCTGGATCTGGACGAAGGACATCTCCCACCACATGGCTCAATTCACCTTGAAGATTTCCTCACCGTAGAGGCAGACACACAGGTCAGTGCAACAAAAATTGCTTCCCAAAGTTTACTTATTTCCTTTCCAAAATGACTAATTCAAAAAAGTTTGGCAGCTCCGCGTAACACCACTAATACCACTAGCTGAAAATGCACCTTCCTGGGGGAGCCAACCAAAAGCAGCTGACCACACGACTATGAACGCCATCGACGAGCTCAGCCCTCAAAAAAAACAATACAGGTACACATCGTCTTGATTATGCTTCCCACGCCATAATAGTGCAAAACCATCTGCAATTAGATTGCTTCAAATGAAACTAACCCACCTACACAACGTTGCAGGAAACCACGTCTGTCCACCCATGCCTAGATGACCACAACCCTGCTTACTATAACGCAGGGTCCACGCCGCAGGCACAACCACAGCCAACAAAGGTGCACCTATTACTTTCAACCTCTCCCCTCTTACAATGCCTAACTAATACAAAACTAACGCCACAAGTCCCCTTTGCAGCTCTTGCAGGTGTCCAGCCAAGATAACTCTCCCCACTCACCAAGTGGGGAGACCATTTCGCCGTTTGTAAGCCAATACAACGCCCAAAGGTTTTCAGCTAACCGTGGAGACATAACAACAGACGAAGCAGACCTCATCATAAACAGCGTCATCAAGTCAACGGAACAAGCGCACCCAAGCCTTAACCCTATGTCTCCGCACAACAACTCCACCCACCATTACTCTCCTAAAACAAAAACAATGCCACAAACCTCGACACCGCCCTCACCTCTCAAAACTCCTAAATCCAAAACCCCACTAACCAGCACCATCAAACAACAAGACACTAACCACGACCAGCCAACCAAGGACATAGAGATATGCTCAGCACCCCCACGCCTCTATCCAGTGAACTTAAGCCCCAAGCAAATCGCATCTATACCTACCAGAATCAGCCACGTGCGCAAGCCGGTTCCAATCCAAACACCCCGCCAGCTAGGATTCGTAGCACACGCAACGACTGTTAATGACTTCGCATCTCAAGCTACTTCAAAGACTACATCTAAAACCAGCACATCAGACCAAGTAAGCACTAACACCAAAGATTACAATGTGCTTGAGAGGTTTCGCTTATCAAACTCTACTTGCCTACTGGAACACTCGGATCCCCTGCTTGAAGCTACATCTGCACTTGTCTACGTCAGCGACTCGTCTCCCTCTAAAAAATTGCCAGCACACGTACCTTCCGGCCCAGAGGAATACATAGCCAGACTACTGCTTAGTTCGCCTCCAGTCCCCGCAACCATGCTGTTCGCTCCTATCGACCCTCAACTATGGGAAGACTTCCACAACACTCTTCAGCACCACCAAGACATGTATGTCAATTACCTACA
>NC_027754.1:3413713-3435515 GCF_000695525.1 Brassica oleracea var. oleracea | reverse complement strand
CTACAACGACAGGAAGGCCAAAACTGCACTACAACCCGTTCTTGAGATGCTACCATTCATCATCAGCAAACTGACCACCAACACGCCATCTCAGTTCGAAGGTGATCGTCCATTCACCTGGCAAAGGAGGAAGGAGATCTAAATCAACCACCAAGGCGGTGATTGCGGGCCTCTGAGTGTCAAGTTCATGGAAATGCATGCCAACGGAGACCTAGAGCCGCACATGGCAGACTTAACTGACGAGATGGTCGTTGACATGCGAAAACAATACGCTCTGGACATCTACAGAAACATTGTAGTCCCGACTTACCCTGTTCCCGGAACGCCAACCACAAAAAACTAACCACAGTGTCGTCGCTTGTGCGATCTCGAGGTCTAACTCCCTAGGTTTCCTTTTGTATTTTGTGTCTCTATTTGCTGCTACTGGGACGCTGATATCTACCACTCGGTTTTAGAATTTAAGTCGGCTTCTACCAATTAGGACCTTATCTGTAAAACTGGACGGGTTTGTTTTGTATTTTCTATTGCTGCTACCACTGATATCTATCACTCGTAGGCCAGAAAACGCTACTTGTAACAACTTAGTGGCAAGTTCAAGATGCTTCGACTGTTGTATTTTACAAGCGCTGCCCACACATTGCTTGAACTAACCATAGAATCCACGCATCAACCAGACATATCGCTTTCTAAATAACCAAACCCTTGTGCTTGACAATCCAAAACACATGTCGAGAAACTGACCACTACGAAACCCATGCTTAATATCCAGAACAGAACAAAAAATTATCTACTACCTAGCAAACTTTGAACATTTTAATACACTACACAAGCATCTAGAAACCGACGGAGTCAAAACAAAAGAGGGTTGCAATCCCTATAATGACGGTTATACCACACAAATGACCACATGGTGGACATAACTGAACATCTTTAGATAACGACAACATAACTATTCAGGGACGAAGTCTCCATAGACAAAAACAAACAGCACCGGATACTAAGCAATCTAGAACATGAAAGGACCAACATCTTTATAACACAACCAATTATGCGATGCATAACCATAGACACAGAACACAATCACAACCCCCAAGTCAATGCACGAACACAATCGCTAAGCGCCAAACGCTTTGAACAGCAAAGCTAACCCACCGGCGACGCAAAATACAACCACCAGTTGAGGCGTCAAAACAACACAACCTCTCTGCCTTTTTGTACATTCCTCAGCTTCCCTCATTCTGACGGAGTTCTCCAATTCACGAAGCCTAGACTCTTGTTTTGCAATTACCAACTTCAAACTCCTACCCAACCCAGCCATCTCCTCTGCCATCCTCCCCAGCTCAGAAAAAGACTTCTCAAAATTCAGGTTAGCTTCTGTGAACTGTTCTTCCATAGCTATCTTTACCCACTTGAATAAGTGGGACTCAGCCTTACGCTGTAGTGTCAGGTAGATATCACAAGATGATCAACGACATCATAAATTCAAGAAACTCTATATTCAATACAAGTTCGCAATGGAAAAAAATACCTGCAACGCGCCCTCGCATCGGTAGAACCTCCAGAATGGGTTGTCGTTGGTCTTCGAGACAAGCAAATCCACCTTGCTACAGCACCAACAACGCTTAGGGACCCCAAATGACTCTGTGGGTCCTTCGCGACAAACTGAACTCGCGGTTGTGGAGCTCATCGAACCGAAATACAAGATCTACAAATGTCGCTTCAAGGGCTACCCGACAAGCCAACTTATTAAATAAAGAGAACACAAGAAGGTTCAAACCGACACTGGAAAATGCCGTTTCATTAATAGTTTCCAAAAATTTGAAATTTGAAATTCCCACCATTTCTAAATAAAAGTTGCCCCCCCCCCCACCCCGTTTCGTAAAGCTGTTCAACCACAAGCCCATCGACCATGTTTTTAAGTACCGTATGGTTGCAAAAGTAAACAGGTCTAACTAACCACACTTTATTCACCCGCAGATTTGCAACCAACATATAGTTCTCGTAAAACATAGGAACATGCTCGCTGACCATGACTACGTTAACCACACCGTCCACAAAAAGTTTTTTTGTATAGCGACAACTACCAAAAATGAACATCATTTTTAATCAATAACCACATTGTCAATAATCAATAACTAGACTGATCATAAAAAAACTACAAAAAGGATCAAATACATTTAATTTATAAATCCCACCATTTTAGTGCTAGACCAACAAACATATTTTATCATTTCCACATGGTCACGCCGCGAAATACTAACGCTAAACATGCCTACAGTGACCACAGATATCTCGCATTTTGGTTTTTGGTAAAACTAAGAAACAAATACGATAACTGAAATTCCACCAACCATTTTCCGTCAATCAATATGCATGCCATAAAATAACCCAATGTGTAGTGCGAGAACACAAAAAAGAAATGGCTATGCTTGTCCATAATCAGTGCCAATTACCGCAAAAACGTTTCCTCGTTAAAAAAACCGAACAAATCCCTACATGGGTAATCATAACAACGATGATACAACAGAAAACAAAAAAAAACAAGGGATCGCACCAAAACAAAACTTCCTCCACACCGGCGTTGCAGGCCAACAAAAACCAACCCCTTGTTACGCTACCGGAACATCAATGGCTCATATAGGATTATGACAACGTGTCCTGTTATGATCCTCCATCTTGCAGCGACCACACCTTATTGTCACAACTTTGGTCTTCTTCCCCACCTTTTCTTTCAACAGAATGCACTAATAATAAAACATACTCCCACAAGAGACACACACAACAAAAACTATAATCGCACTTACTGGGAACTCGCCGATTGAGGGGATGCGCATCTTCCTACGTCTACCCGCCTGACGTTTGGTTATTGGCGGGTACAGTATTTGTTCACTGACATCATCGGGAATCTCTACATCTTGTGGCTTCTCCTCCGGGCATATGAGACTTGCATACGTCTCTCTCCAAGCAGCGGTCTTGTACCAGTGACCAACTAATGTCTCGTAAGGAAGGCCTAAACGATCTGCTGCAAGCATGGCGTGACCACAGGGGATTTTAATCCGGTCGAAGTACTTGCAGGTGCACCTCTTATCCTCTAACATGACATGGTGCTTTGCACCAAACTTTCCAACAACTTCGCAGCTCCAGTTTGAGATAGGGTTCACCTGAGTTCCTCGCATTGTGGCCATACTCTTAGTCATAACTTTGTCAACCTCAACTGTCAAGGTCCCGTGATGGCGCTCTGCCTTTCTCCTACGTGCGTTAAACCATCTAGTCATCATCCTCTGGATGAAGATAACAAGCTCCGTAATTGGCGATCCCCTCCCCTCCCCAAGGGCATTGTTCAGCTGCTCTGCTATATTACTGGTCATGATATTATACCTTTCGCCCCCAAAATAGAATCTTGACCACTGACCAGCGCCAATGTTTGAGAGATATATGATGCAGGCACTGTTAGATCCTCTAATTTTGTTGAA
The DNA here is from genome assembly GCF_000695525.1 of Brassica oleracea var. oleracea. Classification (NCBI taxonomy): domain Eukaryota; kingdom Viridiplantae; phylum Streptophyta; class Magnoliopsida; order Brassicales; family Brassicaceae; genus Brassica; species Brassica oleracea. The sequence goes on along the minus strand of NC_027754.1, from coordinate 3,432,042 downwards.
GTATTCCTTGTAATCAGACAACCTGTAAGCAGTCGTAGCCTTCGTAACAAGCTTCGCCAAACCTTTGCTAGAGAAGCGTGAATTGACGTTTCTAGCTAGGTGAACAATACAACATCCATGATGCGCGAGAGGGTAGATGCGTTTCCCGGCTGTGGCAATGCAAGGGGCCCTATCTGAGATTATGGCCAGATGATGCAGGCACTGTTAGATCCCCTAATTTTGTTGAAGTATTCCTTGTAATCAGACAACCTGTAAGCAGTCGTAGCCTTCGTAACAAGCTTCGCCAAACCTTTGCTAGAGAAGCGTGAATTGACGTTTCTAGCTAGGTGAACAATACAACATCCATGATGCGCGAGAGGGTAAATGCGTTTCACGGCTGTGGCAATGCAAGGGGCCCTATCTGAGATTATGACCAGATTCTTGGAGTCAGCTAGGATCCTTTCTACCTTTTGAAGAAACCAAGTCCAAGCTTCCTCGTTCTCGCTGCCAACTATAGCGAATGCAAGTGGGAAGATTTGAAAGTTACCATCTTGCCCACTTGCAGTCAGCAAGACGCCTTTGTATTTTCCGCTGAGGTGAGTGCCGTCAATAACCAGAACATGGCGAAGCTTCTTGAAACCTTTGATTGAAGCCCCAATAGCCAGAAACAAGTACAAGAAGCGCTCGTCACCGTCGTCGTCCACCTCGGTTTCCAAATCAGAAATTGTCCCTGGGTTGGCGAGCTTAAGCATGTAGAGGTACTCTGGTAGCTTTAAGAAGGACTCCTCGTCAGACCCGGCGACCTCAGACGTTGCTATATCAATAGCACGATAACACTTCATGTACGATGTGGATAGCCGTAAATCCTCCAACACTAGCCTGTGTAGATCTTTTGCCTTTGGGTTCCTATTGTGCTCGCCAAATCTGGATTTGTAGACAGCAGCTATAACCTTTGAGGTTGCTTTCCCTCTGTATCCATTTCTGCTCTCAATGGGGCAACGGTGGTCGAGCTGTGCCTTCTTAATTTCGTAGTAACCACAGCCACGCATCTCGTGGGCAGTTACCCTCCAGTCACAGTGCTCGTCGGGGCACTCCACTACAAAGTAATTCAACTTCGTAACAGTCTGTGTGAATTGGAATTGGTTTTTGATAGCATAGATTGCTAACGAGATCTGACAATCTTCTTTGCTCCCATACATCTTCCCAACATAGACACGACCATCGTCTTTATCTGAATCAATGTCTCGTATTTCTTCAACCACGTATGTGGTGTCGTCGAACAGGGCCGGAATGTCGAACTCCTCTTCGTCGACCTCTTCTAGTTTACGCGTCTCCCTCTACGCCGGTGCGACCAAATTGCTGTGACCAGGGTTTATCGACCATGGAAATTTCACGTCTTCCCACTCTGGTGTTGTTTTGTCGTTCGAGGAAGTGGGGCCGCCGGCGACGACGGTATGGTCGAAAGCGTTGTTAGTGGTGCAGCTATAAGTCCTATGGTTAGTGTCCTCAGCATTGAAGACCTTACCCACAACATCAGAACCGCCGTTGTCCTCAATTATGAACGGGGCCCAAAACTCTTTGTCGTATCCTCTAGGACGAACATCTCTGTCATCTACCTCATCAGCCAAGCTGGAGTCGCTATCAATAGTTTTGCTAGGCTCACCCTCGTTGCTCCTCATACTTTCGCCCCTGATTTTCTCTTCAACCTTCTCAACCTCGCGTAGTAGCTCGTCTTCCTCAACAACAACAGCGTCAATTTTAGAGGATGCCGATGAGACATAACCCCCTCTACCAGAGCTCCAAACATCGTCAAACATCTTTCTCTTCATTGCCTGAGCTGGTGTCCGGTAGCCTTTACCCCTCGACTCCTCTCGGGAACTATGACTCCCACGATCAACGACGTCGAATTTGGCAAACAGATTCATAGGGGCGCCGACCTTCATGTGTCTGCTGAAAAACCCTACCGCGCCGCCGTTGGTGAGCAAAACCGGAGGGGTCCTGATGCGTGTCGCAAGTTCGATGGTTGACGGTGGCCAGTAACTTAAGGCTACACTCCCAAGCTTTCCTCCGTAGCTGAACTCTTTCATAACGTTCGCCTCCAACTCGCTCAGTGTAATGCCTTCTCGGAACGGGACCATGTGAGACATCTACTGTTTGTCAACGAAGAAATTCCACTTTCCATCTTCTCCACAAACCCAATCGCCGGCCATCACCATGCAATACTCGTCCATGTCGTGACCACAAAATATTACACCTGCAAACACTGAGCTAGACAAAAACACTCAGAACAACTGCATACATTGCAAAAACAAAATATAGATCCATCTAGATCTATGTCTCCTAGAAACATTACCCTCAGATTTGGTTGCCGGAGGTTTTGCTGCTTTCAGAGAAGAAGGAAGATAAGAACAAGCAATTAATAAACCTACTTTACCGCTTAAAGCATCGTTGTACTGCTTTTAACGAGAGCTGTCCGATTCTTTCCTAAAATATATTCATCTAACGTCTCACAAATAATACCTCTGTTTCATGTACTACCATTTTTTGACCATTTAATTGCAACCAGCCCATGTAACGACAATCTCAAAGTAAGTTTCTTAACTCCTTTAGACTTAACCAATGTTAGAAAACTTGTCCACTAGAAGGGCTTTTTGGGAAGTGAAAGAGTTAAAGTAAGGGAAAAAATACACCTCATTCCCAAAGTATGTGCACATGCAAGAAACAATAGAAAAGTACCCTAAAACGTAAACAGCTCATTATCAAAACATCTTACTAATAATAAACAAAAATATTTTACACAAATATGATTACAAAGGAAAACACAAATATGATTTCCTATATATTAATTGAGGATTATTTAAAAAGTTTTAACCTTAAGTTTGTACTAATTAAAAAGAGACCCAGCTTAGGTGTCATTTAATTATGATGTCAATTTACTCTACGTGGTAACTTAAGAATCAATTGAAAAAAATGTTGGTCCAAATCCAATTACTTGGGAACATTATATTAACCCAAAATATAAGAAGCGTGCAATTTTTTCCTTAAATAAAAGCTATGGAATTACCTTATATGATTAACATATATATGACAATTAATGACTATGAATAATAAAGATTTTATAACAATTTTTGCATCATTTTTCATTTTTATTTAATTTTATATTATTACAAAAAATTAGACAATCAAATTAACTATATAATAAAAAATAAAAATTTCTTATATATTATATTTTAATGTTTTTTAAATGACTTTAAATTACAAAAATAAGGAAATCTTACGGGTTGGCTGTTTCACCACTATTAACTTCTCTCGGCTTATAGAGCGTAGGATACAACCATAAGAGTTTGACTAGTCTTATCCTAGTTACAAAGATAAATACAAATATTAAAATTAATTTAAAAAAATGTAAACAAAAGATATACTGACTCTTTGAAAGTCAGATCATAATCTAGTGTATTAATTAAATTATTTTCTTTAGTAAAAGGCGAAAGAGTGGTTGGCTTTGTGTTCACCACGTTGCTGCGTTAAACCCTTTTCTATATATGTCTCTCCAATCAATAACTGTTTCAAACATAAGCGCATGAGATTCAGAAATCCTAGGCATAGATTTTAACTCATCCACCATCGTCTTCTCTTTACCTTCAAGAATACATTTTGATCTTATGGAGATTGCAGCTCTCTTTAAACATCTAGAGTTGGCAAAGATGTATTTCACTAGTTCTTTTTCTTCGAATTTTCCTCCATATTCTTTCCATTCAAAAATTTCGAGATTTGTTAACAAGCATTTAGGAACAGAGCCTGGATGGTGCCAAGAAATTGGGAAATCATCATCTTGATCCATCTGGTAAGATACACATCTACTTCAGTTTTTAATCAAACCAAAACTGCATGAGTTTATTTTAAGTAAGAGAGGAGAACGAACCACGTCAATAAGAAGTACTTTAAGTTTTGGAGAATTTTGAACTAAAATCATAAGTGGTTTCAACCAGTCAAACTCATATGGTTGTATCCTACGCTCTATAAGCTGAGAGAAGTTAATAGTGGTGAAACACCCAACCTGAATAAACATAATTATAAACTACAAAAGTGGGTATTGGAGATTGAAAGAAACTGAGTATTAAAATTTGTATATCAATACGTACCGTTGGATTGTTCAAAAGCACATCGAGACGTATAAGGGAGGAAATAAATATCCTAATGTCATCACCAAGATGATTTAAAACTTTTATACTTGCTTTGTCAAGGAAACACTTGTTTTCAATCAAGAAAGAATCTCCTGAATAATCACAAATGATGGCAGTCTTCAAAGTAGGAGAATTAATAACCAAAGACCCGTTACTATCTTCAAAATCTTCTTTATATTCGTTCACATACACCAAGGTCTCTAGAAAATATATTTTCACATTGAAATTTGTCACGTTGTCTTCGTTACGTCGTACCACATATAGGTTTCTGAGAATAGGACAACTTGATAAGAGTCCAACAAGAGAATCTTCGTCTTTAAATACAACAGAGAGAAGCCAAAGACGAGTGAGGGATGGAAGGCAAGCCGGAGTTACAATTTCCACGTTAATCTTTTTGGAAAGAACCAATGAGACTAGCGTATCACATGTGTAAAGACTATTAGGTAAGTTTATAGGTTTTGCAGACCAGTTGAGTATAAATATTAGTTCCCGTATTTTGCGATAAACAGCATTTGCAATCCATTTTCCTACATCAGCACAACAGGACATCCGGGACCAAGTTCGATATAAAGATTTTGTAGTACAGGTGTTTTGTGGAGTTGCATTGACTTATCAATAAAATACCAAATGCTCTTGCTTTCACCGTCAATATCGCTATCATCGTAGTCTAGTGCTGGAAGCATTGTCCAAATAGACCGCCACCGTTTTGACAAAATCATAGTAGACACTGCATCTTTTATAGGGACATGCAACAATATGTGCACAAGCAGATCGTCGGGTAAATTGTTAATCATGTTTTTACCTTCAATTCTCATATAACCTAGTGTTAAGAACTACTTATACACCATATAAGCTATCGCTGCATTATATAACAATACTTTAGCGACAAGTATTAAAAATTAAAGTTTTTTTCCAAAACTGATATTTTCTATTTATTTATGTGCATATTATCTATAGCTATATATATACATAGATCTTAAAATATTTAAAAATTATGAAACTAAGAGAAAGAGAAATAAATATTAATTTTAACATTTTTCAATCTAAATAATAATTTAAGTTCAGCGCATTTCTATAGTAGTTATTGTATAGCTATGTAATATTTCCATATATATGTATATATATGTAAAAAGTACATACAATATCTCACTTAAATAACACTTGTACTTCATTACATTGATACAAATTCAAAAAAAAATATAAGATTTACTTAGCACCAAAATGTTATTTCTGCCTTATATCACTATACTTTAGCAACAACTATCAAAAATAAAAGAAGTTTTTTTCTAAAACTGATATTTTTATTTATTTATGTGCATGTTGTCAATAGTTATATATATACATAGATATTAAAATAATAATACAATTATAGAACTGAGAGAAAGAGATAAATAAATATTAATTTTAATATTTTCCAATGTAAAAAATAATTTAAATTCAACGTATTTTCAAAGAAGCTAATATAGAGCTGTATATAAACTCATATATATATATATATAGATATACATGTACAAAATCACATAAAATATATCTGTTAAATCACATATTTATTACATTCTATTAATACAAATTTAAATAATTTATAAGATTACTTTAAACTTAAATAAGTTTCCGAACTTATAAGATTTTCTTATATTAGATTATATGTAAATATCACAATATTTTCTCATATATACATATTGGTTCAAAGTATATACTATAAATCTCTTAAATGAACAAGTATTTCTTGCCATTGAAACAAAATTAAATAATTTAGAATGTTATATGAAACTTTGAACTTAATTGTGTTTTAAAATTTATAACATTTTATTTTAGTTTTTACAAACTATTTTATGTTTTCCCTTAATACATACATTTTTTCCTTTTAAAAATATAAAAGGAAAACTCTTTTCCCAATATCTATATGGTAATGTTTCAGTTGAAAAAAATATAATAAAATTGTAAATATATGTTAAAATGCATAATTATCTTTTTATAAAATTTGATACTCATATTACATTTAAACATTAAAAGATATATTTCTTATGAATAAAATATATTAAAAAGTTTTCTATCGTTCTAATACATGTCTTCTATTTTCTAGTTTAAAAAAATGTATTGATTTTTTATTTGTTAATTTTTAATTATTTTATAAATTTATCTACATTTTCTTTAAAAAAATAACAAATTATTTTTTGAAGGTCAGTAACTTATTCCCAGCCACAATGCTGTTCCTTATCTCGCGGTGTTAACCGTCTGAGTTTTTCACCAGATGGACCTTCGGAAGTGATACGCCTTAGAAAAGGATCACACTCAACCGGATTAGAAAAGATATGAACTCCAAAAGAGAACTGATGGGACGATGGGTCGCACAAAGGTTGCGGAGTGACCTTTGATATTCCCGAACCAGATTGTTGCCGGATGTGACGCACCGGTCCAATAAAGAGGCGATCTTGAACCGTTGCTTGATATGACTCACAAGACCAACGGACAAGGGCGTTTGCTTGGAGCTAACCACACCAAGGAAACTAGAAAAGTTCTAAACAAAGAACAAAGAGTAAAGACTCAAAAGTTGAAAGAAAATGGAATGATTTTATTATGAGAAGTGTTTACATATATTTATACTACTCGAGGAATAGAAAACGACTTAAGAATGTATTAAAGACAAACTTAGTAAATCGAATATGGATGAGAAATTTAAAGACAATGTATTAAAACTCTTGGATCTCAGATCTGGTCAAAGAGACTCTTCGGCTAACGTCCAGGTTCGTCTGAACCAAGTGGTTCCTTCGCAGTAAGGAGCAGGACAGTCGCGGCGTGATCCAAGCAGTCTGTTGGGTAAGGCTCATGCGCCAACTTGGTTCCAGCACGACCCAAGTCTTTGGACAGTTGAAGAATTCGTGCCTTAGAGAAATTTTGATCGTCAAAGTTCAGGAACTGATCATACTGGGCGGCTGATCCATCAGTACGTTCATCGGGACACTCGGCTCGGATCAAACGGACCAAAAGGGAAAGACTATGGTCTGTCTCGGGTTCTTCTCGATCAAAGTGAGTTCTGGCTCGACAAACTAAGAAGTGTTCTAAACAAAGAACAAAGAGTAAAGACTCAAAAGTTGAAAGAAAATGGAATGATTTTATTATGAGAAGTGTTTACATATATTTATACTACTCGAGGAATAGAAAACGACTTAAGAATGTATTAAAGACAAACTTAGTAAATCGAATATGGATGAGAAATTTAAAGACAATGTATTAAAACTCTTGGATCTCAGATCTGGTCAAAGAGACTCTTCGGCTAACGTCCAGGTTCGTCTGAACCAAGTGGTTCCTTCGCAGTAAGGAGCAGGACAGTCGCGGCGTGATCCAAGCAGTCTGTTGGGTAAGGCTCATGCGCCAACTTGGTTCCAGCACGACCCAAGTCTTTGGACAGTTGAAGAATTCGTGCCTTAGAGAAATTTTGATCGTCAAAGTTCAGGAACTGATCATACTGGGCGGCTGATCCATCAGTACGTTCATCGGGACACTCGGCTCGGATCAAACGGACCAAAAGGGAAAGACTATGGTCTGTCTCGGGTTCTTCTCGATCAAAGTGAGTTCTGGCTCGACCATCAGTCTTGGCTTGGCGAGTGGTGCGGGGAAGACGGGCTTCGGTTCAGTCAGTTCGATCGTCTAGACGTGGTTCCAGCCTTAGCTCCTTTCCGGACTTACGCGGGTCGATCCGGTACACGGCTCGGTCAGTTGCGCGAACATCGGTCGGAATGATCTGATCGTCCTGAGCTCCATCCTGGACTGGTTCCATGTACTGAGGTGCATCATTCCCTCCCTCTTCAAAAGGATTTGTCCACAAATCTGGATCATCTGCAAGAAAATGAGATAAATCAGAAACATTAAATCTTGAAGATATGTCATACTTACCTTGCAAGTCAAGCTGATAAGCATTGTCATAGATTTTCCTAAGGATCTGAAAAGGACCATCGACCCTAGGCATGAGTTTGGACTTTCTTTCTTCCGGAAATCGTTCCTTCCTAAGATGGACCCAAACAAGATCACCCTCCTCGAAAACGACCTTCTTTTTCTTCCTGTTTGCCTTTTGTTGGGGTCAAAATCGGTCACGACGGAATCAATGTCTAAATATCCGTAAATTTCAGCATGAACGTCTTTACGAAAAGTATTCTTTGTAAAAGAAATCTTTACAAGGAACTTTGCGGAGAAATCTTGCATGTTGGGGTCAAAAACGGACACGAAGAAGTTAACATCCAAATATCCATAGAAATTAACATGAACGTTAATTTACGAAAAGTATTCTTCGAAAAGGTTACTTTTACGAAAAGTCTTGCGGTGAAACATTGCACTAATCTTGGTGCATTCATCGGAACTAAAGAACACGTTCATGAAACATCGGAAAAGGATGCAAACAAAGTCGCCACGTAACGACCGACCTGCGAACAAGCCGGTCGCTATGTAGCGACCGACCCGCGAACAAGCCGGTCGCTACGTAGCGACCGACCAAGCCTCTCGATCGGTCGCTACGTAGCGACCAATCCGTAACGAGTCGGTCGTTAAGTAGCGACCAACCAAGTAGCGACCGATCCGTAGCGAGTCGGTCGCTACATAGTGACCGACCAAGCCATTTGTTCGGTCGCTACGTAGCGACCGATCCATCGCGGACCCGGTCGATACATAGCGACCAGACTGTTTCGGACATCGATCAACGGGTACGACCCAAAACTTTGCATTCTCGTCAGTTCCTCAATGCTAGTTCCCGAGTACCGCAGCCATACCATTTCTAACTCCCGTCGATTGGAGTTATCGCTTAAATTTTAAGATAAAAATCGCGGAAATTTTGTTTTTATCGATAAAAATCGTAATAAACGTTTTCAGTAGAAAGACGGCCCAAACAGGTCTAAAACGCGATTAGAAACCCACTTACGATTTTTTAAGGAAAAGCCCATAGAATCTATGGTGGTTTATACTTTGTCTGCAAGAAAGGATAAATGTCAAAATTCCGCAGATAAATGTTAAGTTTCCGCGGATAATCATGAAGTTCAAGAAAAATGGAATATCTCCATTTTCGGGTTATGACGGCTTAAGGGTAAAAGAGAGAAGCTCAAACCGACCTTGAAGGGAGTATATAAGGAGTCCTAGGCGAGAGGCACAAAGGGAGAACTCGGCACTTAGAAGCTCTGAGGCATTATTCTCGACATGCTCTGTTTCTATGAATGGCACCCAATTACCAGACAAACGCGCACAAGTAGTTCGATCTCTTGGTTCACTCTTGAACTACGTTCGGCTTGATCCTCTAAAGGGGTACGTAGGTTTCACAAGGTTCAGTCCGAAATCAATCAAAACTATTTTCATACTTTTTCCGTCTTCTGTTTTTGAGCTGCGACTCAACTAGGTTTAAGGTTTTAGGTTGTTAGAACTACGTAATTCGCTGACAGCCCTTGCGGCCGAAGCTTTTATAATCTCTTGTAATGATCGCAACGCTCTTACGCGGATTCGAAATAATATCTACTCTTTCTATAAATTCGTTTTGTTATCTTTTCATATTTTCTTGGCCACTTGTCGTTGGCTCTCGCAGAGAATCCGGGACCTCATGGAAAGTTAGGGTTTCCTGACTTTCCTCCGATTACGGAAATCGACAGTGCGAATTTCGGTTCCCACAGTTTAGCGCTAGAAGGAGGGGGTACGAATTACTCTAACTCATAGCCGCAAAACGCTTGATCAAAACAATGTATGGAAAAACGAAAGACAAAATCGCAGTTCGCAACAACGCTGGTAAGACAACTCCAGCCACCACTACGCCTATGGCCAACGCTTACGCAAACGCCACAGTTCTTGAGAAAATCGAAAACCTAGCCGCGACTTTTCGCCACAAGAAGTTCAATGAAACGAGCTTGCGATTTCTCTGTCTAAACATAAAGGGAAACGATAAATTTTATCAAATCCCGTAAGTTTGGCTCATTAACGAACTAAAGAAGTCTCAACGTGTAGGGGTTTTACCAAAACACGTTTTTCGAAAACTTTTCGGAAAAGTAAAAGTTGCTCTCCCCAAAACCGCAGAAAAATCCTAGGTTAATCGCGGAAAAAGGAAGTACAGCAAATTGGGTACATAACTCACCGCTGTATTTTTCCGAATATCTTGCGGAAAAACCCTAGGTTAGTCGCGGAATAAGGGAAACACAACAAATAGGGTACATAACTCACCGCTGTATTTTTCCGAATATCTTGCGGAATAACCCTAGATTAATCGTAGAAAAAGGAAGAACAGAAAATCGGTCACGAAACCCCCACGGCTGTACTTCTTCCAAATAACTTTCAGAGAATCGAAGTTGATTTCTATAGAATCACTCGAAACCTATAACCGCTGATGAAGACTAAATGAAGCAAAATGGGGGATCATATCCCCACCGCTAAAACGTTTTCTGAAGCCTAAGATTTCGTAAGAATTTAAGTATCACCTCCATAGTAACAAATTCTGCGAGTTGTCGATGTTTGTTACCTAAATCTTACTTCGGAAAAAACTACTCGAAACTTCCACGGATCAATCCCACGGATAAGAGAAAAACTTCTGACTAAGTTTGGTTGCAATAATTAACCTCGTCACGGCTCTTGTACAGCCAAAACTTGAAAACCTCTTTACGGAAGAAATCTCGTAAAAATTATGCTCGACAACATTTTACGAAAAACCTTTTGTAAAATTAAAATCGATAACATTTTGTGGAATAAATTTCGTAAAATTAAACTCGATATTATTTTTCGGAAAAAATTTCTTAAAACTAAAGTTGGCAACATTTGACATCCTTCGAAAATCTAACAACGATCGCAGAAAATGAATCTCGGATAAAGGAAAGAGATGGAGCGAAATCCGAGAATCAAAATTCGCCCATCCGCCTGTCTCCACGGTCTCACCATCCTTCCTCTCACGCCTTGATCTGTGGCCAAAACCTCATCACCTGGTGAGTCTTCCTGATCATCCTTGGCATCTCTCGATCGTCCCTGGATATTCCTAAACGCTAAAAAGTTTTCGACGAGATGCTTATTCATTTTCGTAAATCCAATGATACTAAGATTAAAACATGGAACACGAAAACCGCAAGATTGGCATCAGCCAAAACGCGGCCAGGAAAGCCGACAAATTCAGGAAGAATCAATATCCTTGCTATTCAAAATGGGCACACATACACGAAAAGAGTAAGGGCAAATGAGCAAGCAAAACGGAGAAGAGGCTAACCCGAATCTTCAAGAGAACTAAGGTACTTCCGACTTGAAATTTTTGAAATCAGACTTGGAATTTTCGTAGAAAATTACTAAGAAATAAAAATGTTTTCAAGACTGCCATAGAACTTTAGGGAACGTAAAACCTGGGTTGATAGTATAGCGAACTAAGTCTTAGGCGATTTTTCCTGTCTCGATATATCGTTCCATAACTGTTCAGACAGATCTTGCAAACGGATCTAAACTCTCCGAAAATCGAGAAACGATGGCCACACATATCAAACTCGCTTTCTAAAGAGAAAAAAAACTAGAGACATGAACGTCATCTTAAGACCGATTCGTTTCAAGCGATTTTCTCAAAACCGACTTATTCTAAGTCGTCAACCTGGAAACAACCAAATCACAGTCCAAGTGTCGTCTTTAAATCGACCCGGATTGTCGATCATTCTAAAACCTCGGAAGAATAAACGTACACAACCCTTCAAAGTATCGGTTCAACTGTTTTATTTCGTAAAAAAAAAAGGGGAGTAGGTACGTATACTATACTCGTATACTCCCAACGACAAAAAACTTTTGCAAATCGTCAAGAAAACGCTTTCGTCAAAGCAAATCGTCCCAAGTAGGGAAACAACAATCTAAAATTCGTCTAAATGCTAGCAACATATCTAGACGATCATGAACATAATCTCAAAGATTATACAACATTTCTTGTCGTAATTATGGGTATAGAAAACCTGTACCAATATCAAACATAAACTCGACGATTAGCCAAAGTCTTGAAGCCCTTTCCGGCTTTATGAAGCTAGTTTCGTTTAAAAATTTATGCGAGAAATCTTCAAGCACCAAAGCATTTCTTTCAGTTTCCATTGTACCAAGTGAGTCACGGAAAAGCATCGAAAACATATGCGACGAAGAAAACTCGAGAATAGATGTAGCATCGTCCACATTAAAAGGATCACTTTCTTCCCGATCTTTGGCTAGATCTACCTCTGGTTGACCAATTCGTTCCAGAAACGAATGTGTCATGAGAATCCTCTAAAAAAACCTATGAAAAACGTTCTGCGACTAGATCGTAATGAAATAAGCTTCGGTAACACTCCATGAGTAACTCCAAGCAACTTTCACCTAAGATCGAAATCACAGTAGAAACGTTTCTCGTAAAACCCGCAGAAACAACGCTACTTTGACATATGTATACATATCACCGATTTACAACCTTCGTAAAACCGGTCCCCATTACTTACGGGAAAAATCCTTCGTACAATCAGACCAAGTCTTACGAAGAAACTTTCGAAAGTTAACATAACAGGTTTTATGAAGAAGTATGTTTTGTATAGAAGACACAAAAGATCTGATTTTCGATGATCAATCTAAACTTTATCTCTTCGCATTAAGATCTAATAGATCTCATTTCCTTAGCCCTGCGGCTCGCTGACTTCTGCCTTTCTTTTCCCTCGGTCACATCCGAGAAGGCAATCATCCCGCCACTGACTCCACACTGGTTATGTAGCAATCATCTTGGGCTTCGTCTTCCTCAGACAAAAACGACTCGATTTTCATAAGACTATATGTCACATTATACGAACTATTAGTCGTATAACTGAAACCTAGAGCGGAGAATCGTTTTCTATGACTATCAGCCATATTAACACGGATAACCCCGACAAACTTGGCATGTCAATCTCGATAAGCGCTCTTTGGCCCTCGGTCAATTACGCCTTCCAGTAAAAATCTGAACCAGAATTCGGCATCCCCTTTAAAGACAATCGTAAACTAACATGACCTTAATGTTAACACGAAAGTACCACGGTCTGATGCATGACCTACAACGTCCTTGGCTATCTGAGTGAACAAATCCTTCACGCCAAGCCAAAGTATTTGAGAAACCATCGCTCCATCACTTAACGGCTAAACGATTATCCGCGATTTGCCTAAAAATGTCATGTGACTATCAAGAAAATAATTATCGTATAACCCATAGCCGGAAATCTTATGATAAATTCTTCGTAGCAAAACTCAGTCCTAACAACCAAACGGTTAACGGATAACCTAAACTTGTCGACAATCGACCAAGTTCAATACGTTCCACCGATAACTTTATAGCCCGCTATGTTTTACCCGTAAAATGCGGCATGTAAGGAAAACTCGTAACAGAACTCCTAGAGCTATACGAAACATCCTCAAATGTATAAGAAATATATCTCGGAAAGACAACACCGCACAAAGCACTACGAAGAGAAACGCTTCTTCTCAGGGACAAATTTACGGGACCCCTCGGTTCTAATTCCTCGATCGGAAATCCAATTATTAGCATCCAAACAGGAACAACAATTTTGGCTGCGAACATCTGTAGACAAACCTGAATGTTTCTCAAACGCAGGGTTAAGACTAAAACCTTGCAATATCGCGAAACATCTTCAAGCCCGCGGACATTTCGAGCACGAAACACGACATACAAAAGAAAAATCAATCTTCAGCACTGCGAGACGTCGCAGACGCCTGAAGAACCATTTTTCGACAAAATTACCTTCCTCGATAAATGACCTTCTTGGAAGACCAAAAAGTCATACATACTAACATGTTTTCAAACGCGTATTCTTCGCGAAGACTCAAAAACGGTAATATCTACCGACAAGTTTGTTGCTGATCACAACAAACTCTTAACGTCCTAAACAGACTTAGCCATCTCGTAGAGATAGCTCTCGTACACCCGACACAAGGGTAATAGCGCTATATAAAAAAATCCGAAATTTTGGTCAGCACTTTCGGGAGACTTAAAAATTGTCCTCGAAGAGATGCTCGATTCCTACCATACAAGTCACGTAAGCCGAGATCATATCACAGACTTTAAAGCGGGATGGAATCATGTTGAAAACGATACGGGAAACGTAAGCCGAAGTAGTCATCGCACCCCCTAAAGCCGTGATTAGACCTAGGTCTTGTCCTAAACCCAGCACACTGGTCTCTAACATCTCTAGGCATAGTATCAAACACCCTGGTACGAGATCCCAAAATTTGTGTCTTGGCTAATATTCGAGCATCTTCAGAACTCCCTCAAGTTTATGCACTGCGGAAAACTCTCGAAACATATCACGAATATAGCAGTTCACACAGAGTTAGATTACGAGATGACAACTTGTAATCTTCCCTCTACACCAATATAAAATGCCATCGGCAGCAACATGCCTGATAACCTCTACACGACATATAAACTGGACCGTAAAGGTCTCACTGGAAAACAGGTCTTAAGAATCTCAACTCCAGGGCGAACTACGAAAGGCTTGATCCCTTCGACAAGGGTACGTAGGCAGCCTTCACAAGGCGCAGCCCCAATCTTATCGCATTCCACTCTCAAAAGAACGAGAAGACCACTTACGACGGACCTTGTCAACCATTAATTTCGCCTAACTTTCCTAACTTGCCTAACTTGCCAAGCCACTCGCTAGAACCTCACGCTAAAAGCTCACAATTCAAACGAGCTGGGGGGCTAACTGTTGGGGTCAAAATCGGTCACGACGGAATCAATGTCTAAATATCTGTAAAAGTCAGCATGAACGTCTTTACGAAAATTATTCTTCATAAAAGAAATCTTTACAAGGAACTTTGCGGAGAAATCTTGCATGTTGGGGTCAAAAACGGACACGACGAAGTTAACATCCAAATATCCTTAGAAATTAACATGAACGTTAATTTACGAAAAGTATTCTTCGAAAAGATTACTTTTACGAAAAGTTTTGCGGTGAAACATTGCATTAATCTTCGTGCATTCATCAGAACTAAAGAACACAGTCATGAAACATCGGAAAAGGATGTAAACAAGGTCGCCACGTAACGACCGACCAAGCATCTCGATCGGTCGCTACGTAGCGACCGATCCACAACGAGTGAGTCGCTACGTAGCGACCGACCGAGCCTCTCGATCGGTCGCTATGTAGCGACCGATCCGCAGCGAGTCGGTCGCTATGTAGCGACCGACCGAGCCTCTCGATCGGTCGCTACGTTGCGGCCGATCCGTAACGAATTGGTCGCTACGTAGCGACCGGCCAATCCATTCGTTCGGGCGCTATGTAGCGATCGATCCATCGCGGACCCGGTCGATACGTAGCGACCGAACTATTTCGGACATCGATCAACGGGTACGACCCAAAACTTTGCATTCTCGTCAGTTCCTCAATACTAGTTCCCGAGTACCGCATCCATACCATTTCTCACTCCCGTCGATTGGAGTTATCACTTAAACTTTACGATAAAAATCGCGGAAAGTTTGTTTTTATCGATAAAAATCGTATTAAACGTTTCGAGTCAAAAGATGGCCCAAACAGGTCTAAAATGCGATTAGAAACCCACTTACGATTTCTTAAGGAAAAGCCCATAAATACTATGGCGGTTTATACTTTGTCCGCAAGAAAGGATAAATGTCAAAATTCCGTAGATAAATGTTAAGTTTCCGCGGATAATCATGAAGATCAAGAAAAATGGAATATCTCCATTTTCGGGTTATGACGGCTTAAGGGTAAAAGAGGGAAGCTCACACCGACCTTGAAGGGAGGATATAAGGAGTCCTAGGCGAGAGGCACAAAGGGAGAACTCGGCACTTAGAAACTTTGAGGCATTATTCTCGACATGCCCTGTTTCTATGAATGGCACCCGATTACCAGACGAACACGCACAAGTAGTTTGATCTCTTGGTTCACTCTTGAACTACTTTCGGCTTGATCCTCGAAAGAGGTACGTAGGCAGCCTTTCACAAGGTTTAGTCCAAAATCAATCAAAACTATTTTCATATCTTTTCTGTCTTCTGTTTTCGAGCTACGACTCAACTAGGTTTAAGGTTTTAGGTTGTTAGAACTAGGTAATTCGCTGACAGCCCTTGTGGCCGAAGCTTTTATAATCTCTTGTAATGATCGCACGCTGTTACGCAGATTCGAAATAAGATCTACTCTTTCTATAAATTCGTTTTGTTATCATTTCATATTTTCCGTATTTATTTGGTCACTTGTCGTTGGCTCTCGCAGAAAATCCGGGACCTCAGGGAAAGTTAGGGTTTCCTGACTTTCCTCCGATTACGAAAATCGACTGTGCGAATTTCGGTTCCCACACCTTTCTCGTGTACACCTCGGTTTTGGCTTCAATGTTGGCGTGAACTGTCTCATGCAACTTCTTGATCGTGTCCGCCTTCCTCTTGCCATCTGTACTAACTCTTTCACTCAAAGGCAAAGGCAAAAGATCAAGTGGAGATAAGGGATTGAAACCGCAAACAACCTCAAAAGGAGAAAACTTGGTAGAAGAATGTAATGAATGATTGTAAGCAAATTCAACATGAGGCAAACATTCTTCCCAAAGTCTAAGATTTTTCTTGACCAATGATCTAAGCAATGTAGACAAGGTCTGGTTCACAATCTCAGTTTGACCATCAGTTTGAGGATGACAAGTGGTGGAAAACATCAATCTAGTTCCTAGCTTAGACCATAACGTTTTCCAGAAATAACTAAGGAACTTAGCATCACGATCAGAAACAATGGTCTTAGGCATTTCGTGGAATCTAACAATTTCCCTATAGAATAGATCAGCAACTTGCACATCATCATCAGTCTTATGACAAGGTATGAAATGAGCCATCTTAGAGAATCTATCAACCACCACAAAGATAGAATCTCGACCAGATTTAGACCTAGGCAAATTAAGCACAAAGTCCAGAGATATGTCAACTCAATGATGAGAAGGAATGGGAAGAGCGGAGTACAAACCTTGGTTTTTGGCTTTAGACTTGGCTTTCTTGCAAACCACACATCGGCCACAAATCTGTTCCCCATCCTTCATCAAACTCGGCCAATAAAAGTGCTCATACACTACCTTGTGCATTTTCTTAATCCCAAAGTGTCCCCATAAGACCTCCTCCATGAGCTTCCCTGAGAAACAACTCCCTCGAAGAACATTGGGGCACGCACAAGCGGTTATCAAAGAATAAAAATACAGAAGCTTGATAATACTTTCCATAAGCCGCCTTGGAACACTTTTTGAAAACTTCTTTGAAATCCGAATCAGTTGCATAAAGATCTTTGATAAATTCGAAACCAAGCAACTTTGTTTCAAGAGCTGAAAGAGAAACATACCTCCTAGACAAGGCATCAGCCACCACATTTTCCTTACCTTGTTTGTATTTGATTACATAAGGAAAGGTCTCAATGAATTCGACCCAACTGGCATGTCTCTTGTTCAACTTCTGCTGGCCCTTAAGGTGTTTCAAGGACTGATGATCCGTATGGATCACAAACTCCTTTGGCCAAAGATAATGCTGCCATGTTTGAAGAGCCCTCACCAAAGCATATAACTCCTGGTCATAAGTGGGGTAGTTGAGTGTGGCTCCTCCAAGTTTCTCGCTAAAATAAACAATGAGTTTCCTGTCCTGCATTAGAACAGCACCAATACCAACACCCGAGGCATCACATTCAATCTCAAAAGTCTTAGAGAAATCAGGAAGAGTAAGCAAAGAAGCGTGAGTTAACTTCCCTTTTAGAATCTGGAATGCCTCTTCTTGGGCTTGTTCCCACTTGAACCCAACGTTCTTCTTGATCACTTCAGTAAGCAGAGCGGCTACGGTACTGAAGTTCTGGACGAATCGTCTGTAGAAGCCGGCTAGGCCATGGAAACTCCTTACTCCGCCCACGGTCGTTGGACTCGGCCAGTCTCGGATGGATTTGATCTTTTCCTTGTCCACTCTAAGTCCATCAGCACCTACAACAAAGCCTAAGAACACCATGTGATCTGTTCCAAAAGAACATTTTCCAAGATAGGCAAAAAGTTTTTCTTTCCTTAGAATCTCAAGAACAGATTTCAAGTGCTTCTTATGATCATCAAGGTTTTTGCTGTAGATAAGAATATCATCAAAGTAGACAACCAAGAAATGACCAATGAAAGACCTCAAGATATGATTCATCAAACACATGAAAGTGCTAGTGCATTAGTAAG
>NC_027754.1:3408423-3413613 GCF_000695525.1 Brassica oleracea var. oleracea | reverse complement strand
CTAGGGATGGGATGCCTATACTTTACCGTAATGTTGTTGATGGCTCGGCAATCCACACACATGCGCCAAGAGCCGTACTTTTTGGGTACAAGGAGGACTGGCACGGCACAAGGGCTAATGCTCTCCCGGATGTAACCTTTCTCCAAAAGGTCTCCAATCTGTCTTTGAAGTTCCTTGGTCTCCACCAGATTGGTTCGATAGGCTGACCAGTTCGGTAGAGATGCTCCTGGAACAAAATCGATCTGATGTTCTATGCCTCGCACTGGTGGCAATCCTTTGGGATTCTCATCTGGAAAAATATCAGAAAAGTCCTGCAAAACATCTAGCAAATCACTCGGAATCTCCGGTGCAGAGCCAGAAGAAGATGAGGCCATAAGAGATTCTTTATACACAAGTAAAAGAATTGGCTTTTGAGAGTAAAGAGATCTCTTGACCTGACTTTGTTTGATGAAGAAGTTGGAATTTCTGTGAGATGACTCAGGTTCGTCCGGCTTAGACTCTTGGTCGCGGTTCTTCTTAAGTTGGACCTGATCTTGGTGAACTTCCAATGGCGACAAAGGCACCAGTGTGATCTTCTTTCCTTTATGGTCAAAGGAGTGTCGGTTTGTGAAGCCATCATGCACGACTCTCTTATCAAACTGCCATGGACGGCCCAGAAGGAGATGACAAGCGTCCATAGGAAGAACGTTGCAAACAACCTCATCCTCATATCGTCCAATGGTAAGAGAGATCGTGACTTGCTCCTTTATGTACTGTTCACCAGTTTCATTCAGCCATTCTAACCTGAAAGGTCGAGAAAGAGGTCGAGTAGCCAGCCCAAGTTTCCTGACAAGAGTATCACTAGCAACATTAGTACAACTCTCACCATCAATGATCAAGGAACAAACTTTTTCAGAGATTAAACAACGAGAATGAAAGATATTCTCCCTTTGTTATTTTTCATTGGTTTTGGGTTGAACACTCAAGGAACGTCTAGTAACAAGTAGTGGTCCATGAGCTGGGTAATCAAAGCTGTCTTCCTCATCAAAGATCGGCTCAGAATCAGTATCAAAGGTCGGGCCAAAGTTGTTGTCCGTGTGGCCATCCGTCTCGTCGAAGATGGGATCATCCCAAGCCTTCCTAGCAACGAGTAATGGCCCGTGATGTGGGTAGTCAAAGGACTCGTCTTCCTCATCAAAGATAGGACCAAGATCTTCCTTGTCCTTCTGCTCGTCCTCGGAATCAACCTCTCCATTCTCCATGAGAATCATCACTCTTTGGTTCGGACATTTGTTCGCATAGTGTCCTAGACCTTGACACTTGAAGCATCCGATGTCTCTTGCACGGCTAGGGTTCTCAATTGCTTTTCCTTTGTCAACACGAGCATGAACATCAGTCCTAAAAGCTGTATTTGTTGTGGAAGAAGACTTACCTTTGTCTTGATAACTTGGCTTAGGAGTGAAAGACGGTTTAGGAACAAAGGCCGGCTTTGAGTAGCTCTTCCTTTTGACATGTTGTTCGATCAGGATGGCTTTGTGCAGAATTTGATCCATGGTTCCATACTCTTGAAGCTCCATATGGTCTTGGATGTCTCGGTTGAGGCCAGAGAGAAACCTAGCCATAGTAGCGTCCATGGGCTCGTCTATCGGCCTTGATCATCAAAGTTTCCATCTCCTGGTGGTAGTCATCCACGGTCTTGGTGCCTTGAAGAAAACGTCTGAGTTTCTGGTGGAGGTCTCGGTGATAATGGGCAGGAACAAAACGTCTCCTCATCAGCATGGAAAGCTCGTCCCATGTCTCAATCGGTCTTGCACCTGTTCTCCTCCTGTGGGTCAAAACTTGATACCAATTAATAGCATAGCAAGAGAATTCAGTAACATCTAGTTTAACTTTTTTAAGTTCAGAAAAGTTTTGACAATCAAAGACATGTTCAATTTTTCTTTCACATTCAAGAAAAACATCAGGATCATTTTTACCCTCAAAAGGTGGGATTTTCAGTTTCAATCCTCCTAAGCTATCATCAGTACGTTCATTTCTAGCAAAAGGATTGGTATCACCTGGTTCCTGGTTTCTGTGACCTCTCCTAGGTCGATTGGTGGATCGGACGTCGTCCTCATGAGAGTCCTCCTCTCGGATCTCATCATCAGACCGGTTCGGCCTCCTTGGCCGATCTCTTATGGCTCCGGTTCGAGGACGCGTCTCTTGACTGTTCTGGATCTCGTCTAGCCTTAGATGGATCTGTTCAAGACCTGTGTTCATAAGGTTAGTAAAAGAATCATTCAAGGCTCGCATCTGCAAGTTAGATAAACCGGCCACTGAGTTTCCGGGTCGGCTTCTTTCGTCTCCACTACGCATGGTTTCCTGAAAATTCTTTAAGACACGAAAAGTTAGATCAAAACCTCACACTCTCAAGTGTTTGATCTCGCCCACACACGCGTTTATCTCAGATTTTTGGTGATCACTCAAAAAGCCTTATACTCAAGGTTCTAAGAGATCTAATCAAGGAATCCCAAGGGACAAACTTCAAGCAAACAAGGGAATTTTTTTTTTTTTTGTAAGATAGATAGAAAAGACAGAACTTTGGTTTTGAAATCCGTTTTAACCACCTCAAAGGCTGGATTTCTCCTCAGCCAGCAGGCTTTCTCTTCCACCACCAATCCACAAATCAAACTCTTTGAAATCTCTTTTTTTTAATCGTAGATCATTCTTTTCTTTTTTTTTATATTTTTTCTGGTGGATGGTAATGAGGGGCCCGAATTTATAGAAAGAAGAAGAAAAAATGTTTATGAAATGGGAGATGAGAAGATGAACAGACAATACCGGAAGAGTGGCTCTGATACCACTTTGATACGCCTTAGAAAAGGATCACTCAACCGGATTGGAAAAGATATGAACTCCAAAGGAGAACTAATGGAACGATGGGTCGCACAAAGGTTGCGGAGTGGCCTTTGATATTCCCGAACCAGATTGTTGCCGGATGCGACGCACCGGTCCAACAAAGAGGCGATCTTGAACCGTTGCTTGATATGACTCACAAGACCAACGGACAAGGGCGTTTGCTTGGAGCTAACCACACTAAGGAAACTAGAAAAGTTCTAAACAAAGAACAAAGAGTAAAGACTCAAAAGTTGAAAGAAAATGGAATGATTTTACTATGAGAAGTGTTTACATATTTATACTACTTGAGGAATAGAAAAATACTTAAGAATGTATTAAAGACAAACTTAGTAAATCGAATCTGGATGAGAAATTTAAAGACAATGTATTAAAACTCTTGGATCTCAGATCTGGTCAAAGAGACTCTTCGGCTAACATCCAGGTTCGTCTGAACCAAGTGGTTCCTTCGCGGTAAGGAGCAAGATGGTCGCGGCGCGATCCGGGCAGTCTGTTGGGTAAGGTTCATGCGCCAACTTGGTTCCAGCACGACCCAAGTCTTTGGACAGTTGAAGAATCTGTGCCTTAGAGAAATTTTGATCGTCAAAGTTCAGGAACTGATCATACTGGCCGACTGATCCATCAGTACGTTCATCAGGACACTCGGCTCGGATCAGACGGACCAAAAGGGAAAGACTATGGTCTGTCTCGGGTTCTTCTCGATCAAAGTGAGTTCTGGCTTGACCATCAGTCTTGGCTTGGCGAGTGGTGCGGGCAAGACAGGCTTCGGTTCAGTCGGTTCGATCGTCTGGACGTGGTTCCAGCCTTAGATCCTTTCCGGACTTACGCGGGTCGATCCGGTACACGGCTTGGTCAGTTGCGCGAACCTTTGTCGGAATGATCTGATCGTCCTGAGCTCCATCCTGAACTGGTTCCATGTACTGATCCATGTACTGAGGCGCATCAGGAAGGTTCACCAAAAGGATTGCCGAGTACGATGAGCATGAAAGAATTGGTTCAGCAACCTGGCCGAGAATCTGTAACGCCCCGATTGCCCACGGATAATGGACCACCCACTCCCGCTCTCTCGGCCCGTGGGCTCCATCCCGTTCCAACGGTCGGTGCATTAATTTTCCAAAGCCTGAAAGTCTTGTTTACTGACCCTACAATCACCATCCGACCTTTCCCTGTGCTTTGGCCTCACTTCCACGGTATCACGAATCACTTCCCGATAGGTCACCCATCCTTCCACTACTCCAGCCCAAGCGCACTTAACTCTGGAGTTCTAAATGGATGTATGACGGAAAAAGTAAGTCAACTTTAGTGATATAGGTAGCCAAATCAATTCTCTTAATCCTTTCCATATATCAAAACTCGGGATGTTACATATTCCCTTCCGCATCTCCATTCTTATTATAAGAAAGTTCCAAGTCAGGCAACAGAATCAACATAAGCCTTTTGGGATGTTTACTCCCCTTTTCTGGAGCATGGTTGGCATAATCAATGGGTAGAAGCAGACGTAGGAGGTTCATATAGTGCCAAAGCACATAAACCCGACAATTAAGGAGGATTTGACTATTGGCGGAAACTGAAAACGAAGGCTTTGTCGGTAACCAACTCCACTAACAAGCAAAGTGATAGTGGCGGGAAAATAGCTAATGTCCCCAATCTAGGGTGGAGAAGTTTATCTTCTCAGGAACTTCAACTAGTAAGTTTAAAAAGCCATATTCAAATTAATTTTATTAACATTTATTAGTCTCTATTATTTTTATTAGATTACAACAAACGAGGATAACCCTATCAACGATTTTACGTTGTTGAAGTCTACCCATACCAACAAGCACACTGGAGAAATCGTGATCTGGTTACGAAGGAGGTCATCCAGCTGGTCCAGTCCCAAGTATATGACATCATATTGACCCTGGCTTGTATGTCTGAATTCTGCTTCTTCCAACAGCTTAACTCGGGAGCAACTGAGCAACCTTTTTCTTGAGGTACATTTCCAAATATTTACTTCATATTAGATGTCTTATATATTATTATAACTTTTTTCTTTTTCCCAAGCTGTTCGAAAGAGAAGGTCGTTTCGTCCTCCAACAAAGAGGTCTTCTTCTCCGGTTCACTGTCCTTAACCCATACCAACAAGCACACTGGAGAAATCATGATCTGGTTACGAAGGAGGTCATCCAGCTGGTCCAGTCCCAAGTATATGACATCATATTGACCCTGGCTTGTATGTCTGAATTCTGCTTCTTCCAACAGCTTAACTCGGGAGCAACTGAGCAACCTTTTTCTTGAGGTACATTTCCAAATATTTACTTCATATTAGATGTCTTA
>NC_027754.1:3404601-3408140 GCF_000695525.1 Brassica oleracea var. oleracea | reverse complement strand
CACATCCCATTGAAGACGTTCCAGATGAAGAGAGTCAGTTCTTGAAGAACGATAATGCTGATATCTGAGTGGAGCTAGAGAAAAACTAGTCTGAACTGCAAGAAAACTGATATCTCAGCCAAACGTTGCTGGATAAGATGAAGCACCATTTTGGGGTCAATTTCTAGTTTCTTTTTTTTTTTTGAAATTTTTTATGTATTATTAACCACTTTTCGATAAAACGTTGCTGGATAAGATGAAGGACCATTTTGGGGTCAATTTCTAGTTTCTTTTTTTTTTGAAATTTTTTATGTATTATTAACCACTTTTCGATAATTCTATTAATATATTAAATATTATTTTGTTAAAATAATATTTTAATTAAAAATAAATTAAATAATTATAAAAATATAAAAATAAAATTAATCAGAATGAGAAATCTCGACGGATGGTAGTGGTCGTCCGTCAGAAATTTCCAAACGAATCTATTGTCGGTAATTGAGCGTCACCTTCAGTTGGAAATTACCAACCGATACTTTCCGCCGGGAATTCGCGACCTCCAACTTCCATCGGGATTTTCCGACCACCACCTTCTATCGGGATTTGTTGGGGTCAAAAACGGACACGACGAAGTTAACATCCAAATATCCGTAAAAATTGGCATGAACGCTTTTACGAAAAATAATCTTCGTAAAGAAATCTATACAAAAAACCTTGCGGTGAAATCTTGCAGTAGTCTCGGTTGATCCATCGAAACTAAACACCCATAGCCCAAGAACACGTGCATAGAACGTCAGAAATGGATCCAAACAAGGTCGCCACGTAACGACCGGTCCGCGAACGAGCCAGTCGCTACGTAGCGACCAACCAAGCCACTCGGTCGGTCGCTACGTAGCGACCGACCCGCGAACTAGTCTGTCACTATGTAGCGACCGACCAAAGCCACTCGGTCGGCCGCTACGTAGCGACCGACCAAGCCACTCGGTCGGTCGCTACGTAGTGA
Organism: Brassica oleracea var. oleracea; assembly: GCF_000695525.1. Taxonomy (NCBI): domain Eukaryota; kingdom Viridiplantae; phylum Streptophyta; class Magnoliopsida; order Brassicales; family Brassicaceae; genus Brassica; species Brassica oleracea. The sequence continues at coordinate 3,407,158 of NC_027754.1, read as the reverse complement.
CCGACCCGCGAGCGAGTCGGTCTCTACGTAGCGACTGACCAAGCCTTTCGTTCGGTCGCAACGTAGCGACCGATCCAGTGCGGACCAGGTCGCTACGTAGCGACCGAACTGTCTCGAAAATTGATCAACTGGTAGGACCCAAATCCGTGCATTCTTGTATGTTCCTCAATGCTAGCTCCCATGTACCGCAGCCATATCATTTCTCACTCCCATCGATTGGAGTTATCACTTAAACTTTACGATAAAAATCGTGGAAAGTTTAATTTTATCGATAAAAATCGTAATAAACGTTTTGAGTCGAAAGACGGCCCAAATAGGTCTAAAACGTGATTAGAAACCCGCTTACGACTTTTTAAGGAAAAGCCCATAGATACTATAGCGGTTTATACTTAGTCCGCAAGAAAAGATAAATGTCAAATTTCCGCAGATAAATGTCAAGTTTCCGCGGATAATCATGAAGATCGAGAAAAATGAAATATCTCCATTTTCGAGTTATGACGGCTTAAGGGTAGAAGAGGAAAGCTCAAACCGACCTTGGAGGGAGTATATAAGGAGTTCTAGGCGAGAGGCACAGGAGAGAACTTTTCCAGAGCAAACTTAGCATTTAGAGCAATTAGGCAACTTTCCGTTTTTGTTATTTCGAGCTGCGACTCAACTAGGTTATGCAGTCTTAGGTTATTAGAACTATGGAACTCGCCGACAGCTCTTGTAGCCAAGACTCCTACCTTGTTATAAACGCTCATACGCAAATTCGGAATAAGACTTCTTTTTGCTATCTTTTTACGATTTCTTATTTCTCTCGTCTTTATTTCGTGTTCGGATTGCTTGGCGTGTGGTTTAGCAGATATCTGGGACCTCTGGGAAATTAGGGTTTTCCTAACTTTCCTTATTTAAATGGAAATCGACAGTGCGAATTTCGGTTCCCACAGGATTTACTGACCACCACCCACCCTTCTGTATTTACCGACCATCATCTTCTTGTTGGGAATTCCCGACGAACACCAGTGATCGGGAGTTCCTGACGGCTTATCCCCACGGGAACTCCTGTCGGTAATTCTTCGGGAAAGCGCCTATTAGGAATTCATCCGGATCTTTCTACAAGTTCACGATGATTTTTTCCAGATACTCTAGTACTGATGACTTTGTCAATAATGCCGATTCCCTACGAATTCCCCATCGGGATTTAATCGCCTATTTTCTGTAGTGTGTGTGGTGATAAGAAGTGACAAACGCACATCCATGAAAGAAGAATTCTAAAAATCTCATCACGCCCGATCGATCTACGTACTCGCATGCATACGTCAATAATATGTTATATTGGAACTTAATAAACAAAACTTGATACCAAACCCATATAATTTTGATCATCGGTGTTCAAATGTTGTAATAAATCATAATTGATAACCCCATCGATAAATTAATTACTCATTGGAGTCCTTTATTATTAGTGAATTCCTTAAAACCATATCTTGACCTAATATGGATTTATTTTGGTTGTATGTTCTAGAACCCTTTGAATGATTTGAAGACTTTGAGAAATCGTTGTTGAACTCCAACATAATTATGACTCTTGTTAAGCGTTTGCCATTCGGTTTGGGTTTGACTATTGATCTTACTCTTACATCAAAAGCTATTGCCTCACGAGATGTTGTGTCAAGATCCATGACGTGAAAATCCACGAGGGAGTTGTACATGTAAGATCATAGCTCTGTTTGATAGTGTATTACCTTAATCGGAGACTCATATATAATCTAAGAAAACAGTATAAATAAATGGAAACATCACTATTTGTAACGTGACCTATGTCGGATCATATTTACCTACACCACATATTGGACACCCGACCCATCGTAGTTGAAAACGTTGACAATATCATGAAACTTGTCTCTAGCCACAAGGGCCGAAACAATATTATTTTCAACAAAGTAAGATCCTATGAAGAATTTCACAAAAGCCCACCAATATGAACTGAACCTTCAAGAGGAATGGAAAAAATGAGGGATGAGCATTTCGATAAAATCTCAGTGAGGGAAGCTCCATGAGTCCTGAAGTCATCCACCAAGAATCATCACACAACATAAAGAAGCTCTACCTAGAACATCTAGTAAAGTAAGAATAATAAACAAGTAACGACACTACAAGAAAACAACGGTATTCTGACGGACATTCCGACAGAAAATAAAATCCTCGGAATATCCCGAGGAATTTCCGAGGAAGCACAAAATTGGGTTTCCTCGGAATTTCCTCGGAATATACCGACGGAATTCCGAGGAAATATCTATCCGTCGGAATATTCCGAGGAAATTCCGAGGGAAAATGGGTTCCTCGGAAAAAACCGATGAATTCCGAGGAAATATTATAGCCGTTGGAGAGCCGTTGGGGGATTTTACAAAATTCCGAGGAAATTCCGACGAACTAGCCTTTTCCGTCGGAATTCCGTTGGAATTTCCTCGGTCTGTCGGCAGGATTTAAACTATAAATACAAGCACTCCTCTTCCTCTTCATTCACTCCATATCTTCATCATCCCTCTTACTCTATTTACACACGAATTTGATT
>NC_027754.1:3398789-3400335 GCF_000695525.1 Brassica oleracea var. oleracea | reverse complement strand
ATATATATATATATATGTGCTATTAATAGGTGTCTGCTGGTTTGGCCAGAGGTGAAACATTTGACGATTGGATACGTGAGATGGTCGTTGGACCAAACTTTGTTGTGAAGTCATATCCGAGATTTTGTACTCGAGGATATGCATTCACAACTCAGAAGAGGAGACGTTCGAGTACGACTTATGATGCTGGCGTTTGTTCTGCATCAGGAGATGATGTATACTACGGACACATACATGAGATTTTGGAAATTAAGTATTTGGGCATGGTTGGATTGCGCTGTACTGTTTTCTATTGTGATTGGCACGACAACACCCCATATCGAGGTGTGAGAACAGATGCATTTGGTGTTACATCAGTAAATTCGAGGCGAAAGCTGCAATATTATGATCCTTTCATTCTTGCTTCTCAGGCCGATCAGGTATTTAAATGTTAATTATTCAGAATGATTCATCATCATGTGTATTAATTTATAATTTTTTTAAATGTTACAGGTTTGTTATATCAAGTACCCCCGGGTAAGGAACATAGATGATCCATGGGTTACTGTTACAAGACTCAACCCGAGAGGCCGAGTTTAGGGAAGTTCTGAGCTGGAAGACCCACTACAACCAAGCACATCCGGCAACTTAAGTGCAGCAGAAGATTTAGCTGGAGTTGGCCTTGTTGTCGATTTAACCGACTTTGGAGAGGAAGCCGTCGTTCACGTAGAGAATGAACCAGTGATTGGAGAGTTTCACCAAGATCCAAATTCAGATTCATCTGGTGATGATGACTCGGAAACAGACTACCATTGATTTTTTTTTTTTTTTTTAAAGAAATACTGAGGAAATTCTGAGGAACACTTGATATAACCTCTTTTCTCGGATATTAGTTATTTGGTTTATCTAGCAAGGCAAAGCTGAATACGAATTAAAAACTACTCAAAACACAACCAAATAAAACGAAGAAACCATGTAAAAGAAATACGAACTCATAATTAAGAAAAAAAAAACAAAGTTCAAAATTAACAGAAAATAAGACCATAAAACGTTAGAATAAAAAAGAAAATAAAATAGCGCGGTCGGAAATCAAATGGCAATACTGGCCGGTGAAAGCTCCTACTCCTCGTCTCCTGCTCCAGATGTTCCTGATCCGAGGAACAATTGAGATTCTCGATCGATCGATTGGATCATCTCATCAATCGATCACATTTTTACGGCCCGGTGCATCTTAGTGATCGATCGATGCGTTTTCGGATATATATCCATCGATCGATCCGTTTATAAAAAAACTTACAAGATTTTCCGAGGAAATTCCGAGGAACAATTGAGATTCTCGATCGATCGATTGGATCATCTCATCGATCGATCACATTCTTACGGCATGGTGCATCTTAGTGATCGATCGATGCGTTTCTGGATATATATCCATCGATCAATCAGTTTATAAAAAAACTTACAAGATTTTCCGAGGAAATTCCAAGGATCCGAGGAACAATTGAGATTCTCGATCGATCGATTGGATCATCTCATCGATCGATCACATTCTTACGGCCCGGTGCATCTT
>NC_027754.1:3398570-3398715 GCF_000695525.1 Brassica oleracea var. oleracea | reverse complement strand
AGTTCCTCGGAATTTCCTCGGAATATTCCGAGGAAATTCCGAGGAAGAAGAGGGTTTTTTCGGAGTTCCCTTGGAATAATCCGACGAAATCCCGAGGAAATAGGGTTTTTAAACCAAAAACAACGTTTTGCGGTTTGAATAACAC
>NC_027754.1:3387315-3394482 GCF_000695525.1 Brassica oleracea var. oleracea | reverse complement strand
TCGGTATATTCCTATCGATCGATGTATATATGCCTAAAAACGCATCGATCGATGAACGTCCGAGGAAGTATCCCGACGAAGTTCTCCCTCGGTATATTCCGAGGACCTTTTCGACAAACTAGTGATCCTCGGAATTTCCTCGGAAGTTTGTTTCCTCGGAATTCCGTCGGAAAATTCCGAGGAATTTCCGAGGAAAGAAGAAATTCCGAGGAATTATTTCCGACGACTTGTTTCGTCGGTATGTCGTCGGAATAACGATATTCCGACGAAATTCCGACGATTTTTTCCCTCAGAATTCTTGCTGTTTTCTTGTAGTGCGAGAATAAATTATGGTGGTGCCAACATGAGACCACACCACCTAAAAAGGTACCCGTGTTTCTTATATTGCCACGTGAGTGCTCACCACCTAAATCAGTACCTCGTCAGTTCAATACCTTCATACAATCTCGTAACCTTCACGTGTGATCCGCCACCAAATTCACGCGATCGCGCTACCTCATTCGGCCCGCGTGTTTCAGAGACGTGAATGAGAAGAGTATTGAATGTTTGCAACGAATAAGGAACTCAAATAGGTCGCTTCCATCTTCTAAAATCCGTTCAAAACAAAAACTGTAAACTTATGTATGACCTGATGAACTTTTGAGTGAATCTAGTTTACTTATTTTTTATTTTTTGGTATTGATTATAGATTTTGATTTGATCGATAAGAAAATGAACATTTTTCGTGATGTCATGGTGAAGGATCGAAATTTGATATGGTGAGCCTAATTCTGTTGGAGAAAATAATATTTATTATATTTGTAGTCCTTTGGTAATTGTTCAATATTGTATCAAAGTAGAAAACCAATCAAAACAATACTTGGTGGATTTTCCCTTTATTCAAAATTCATGACACCAACATTATATATTGGATATATTAATTAATGTTAAACCGCTTAGACGAAGACTCAGACCACTATCATTAACATAAAGTTCGCCTACGTTAAACCGGCAAGCGGTCATGAGGTCCTAGGAAGGGCGCGAGGTTACAGCTCACTCGAAGGAAAGAGATCGATTTTAGAATAATATTCTCCTAAACAATAGGACCAAAGATCATTGAGGCGTTAACAACATGAGAACATCGCGCTAACAAACAAAGAAAAGATAATGACCATAAACGAATTGAGGAGAAGAGGAGATAAGAACATTAGAAACCTTAGACATCTAGCACACTACACACGACCTCAACCTCTTACTCTGATTATCGATATCTTGTTCTTAGTTGTTGAAACCCAATTCGTAACCAATGAATTGAATCATTCCCTATTAATAAAGTCCATTTTTGTCAACCGAAATCTGATTACATCGCTGTCTTCTGAGGATATTGTTGCCCATGTTATTTCTTCCCTAATATTTTTGCAAACAATTACTACCAAATATCTAGTGTGGGTTTTAGGATCCACATTTTGGCACCGTCTATTGGGAAGAGAAACGAAAAACATCCTTGTTAAGAATCTGATTTAAGGTTCCTAAGTGTGATCCTGGATCCCACTTAAACCCCGTCAGGTTCCACCGAACCAAGAACAATCGACGTCGATCGCTCCAGATCTTGAGCGGGAAAAACTAACCAGACCTCAGTGGCCGGAGTGACTCAAACACAGCGAACACCTCCGCATGTTGGTACGACGGGATCCCAGCTGATCCATATTGAATATTATCATGTCATCCGCAAAACTGAAATGGGTTATCTCAACCTCTTTGGTCATGACATATATCCTTCTTCTCCTCTTAAAATCTTCAACCTTAATGCTCCCATTCCGTATCTCTCTTTCGAGGAACGTCTTCACACTATTAGTGTTCTCTTTGCCTTGGATCAAAATCCAACCGGCTCTCCAACTCGTCGTCATGAATCCGATGATGCTCTCAGTGAGTATCAAGAACTGTGCTTGAGAGTTTTTTTTTTAGTACGGGGAAATATTTGCGCTCAAGGCTATGATCTAGCTCATAATCGATAGCGTAGGTTGGATTTACATTGTACAGCATGTTCGTCCCTTATGTCCTAGAGTTGTTTGGGAGTGTATCTCAAACATGTACTACACTGCATTTGGTGTGTTCATAAGGGGACATCACTTTAAGTTTGATCACCAACCATCCTAGGCATGCTTCACTTGGTTGCCTCTTGCCACGTTTTCTTTAACTGGAGAGTATGCTTCATCTTGTGTCACCCAATGTCCTTTTTTATCATCAGTGTAATCCCACACGAAGAAAGAAATTGATACAATTCTATCCTAAAGAAAATAAAAAACTATAATTTTTACGTACCTATTGAGTCACTGTAATTGAATCCAAAATCTAATTCATAATGCAGACCATTGGTCTAGTTGTAATAATAGCCGGAAGCACTGTCAAGCATCCAATCTGTCACTAACAGTATCAACAGTACGTCAAATTATCAATAACTATGAATGAAAAAGGCTAAGAAAATTGTGAAAAATGTGAAAGAACCTGAGAGTGACTAAAAAAAGGTTCAATGGTGATCATACTCTATAGAGTTATAGGCATCCAAACTTAGAAGTCAGAAGTCCTATGTAAACTGTGTAATGCGACAATGGAACAATCAGATGTTGCTTGACTAAGCTAAGTCAAACAACAAAACTCGCTGATGGGAGACATAACTATAACAGGAGCAATCTTAAGATGATGGTGGAGAAATACTTACCGCCTGTACAATCTCACCGATAGCTAGAATCATGCATCTCATGCTGCAAGGCAAATACTTTGACTCGGTTTTAAGCTCAAATATATCTTTGTATGTGCATAGACTCTTCACAAACTCCTGATGCGGTTTGCCATGTTTTCGCCCTTGTTATATGAGCTGCCTTCATAAGAAAATCAGCACCATACCAAGAGAAAATATATAATACACATCTATTGGAATGAAAAAAATATGTATAGGCTAGACGATGGAAACCCATTATAAGAGATGAACCTGAGTTCATAATTATCACCACCGACAAACTTTAAGAAACGTTCTAATTTTCCAGGGGAAGTTGTGCAAGTACATAGATATGCGGTGGATATTTTTTTGAATTGTAGGATTAAAATCCATCTCTGTCTCTAATTTTACTCTGGCTAAATCACTTAAATATATGTAAACTGACCTTGCTGAAAGTCCATCAATCACACCAGACCTCTCATTTGATCACGACACATGTATACATATTTTTTTCTTTCCGTACTACTAAGCTGCAAAATCATATGAATGGTGAGAGATCAAATCATTTATCACAAAGCAGCAATTCAGAAAGAAATTCCCTTAATTAGCAATACCTCACGACAACCAAAATAGTTGTCTGCACAGAAACTATATCTAAACTGCAAGACTGGAGCTCATATACTTCTCAAGGAATACTCAAGTCTGTAAAAACATGAACAACAAAGCAAAAGGTCATATAGATAACCTCATTGACGATGTGCTTCTTCGAAAGATCAAACTAGGCAAGTAAGAGGAGTAATGTGCCAATGGGTAATCAGAGTCAACTCAGTAAACTTATATAAATCTAATTTGAGATTCTTATTAACATATATCCCTATAAGTATGAATCGACCAAATCAATCTTGAGAATCGGAGAATATAGTAAACCCTAATTTTTTTTGTCAAAGTCAATGGCAAACCTTAAGGATTCATCTTAGGCATATGTTTCGTCAGCTCAAATTCATGATAGACCTTTGATATGGGAGAGAATTTAGAAGAACTTACCATGCTGTGTTCAATGACAGGAACATAAGAACCATCTCTGCAATGACGCAAAGAAATCGATCAGAAGCTATCAATTATAATAACTACTAAAAACACAGAAGTAAGTTTTAAAACTGGCATCATCTTGAGACAAAACATCGATTGCAGTTCCGAGGCATTGCAGTTCTTTCGAAGAGGGAGAAGCGAAAGAGGCAAAAAGGGATATAGACGTTGTTTGGAAAGAAAGTTTGATAGGCCATGGATTTTACCCATTTTTAGCCATTTTTATAAGTATTTTAATAACTAATTACTACTATATAGAGTCTATTTAGAGGGTTTACAGTTTCATGGACGATTTCGAGGAAAGTGGTGATTTTGGTGTCTTTTGGAGCATTTTGAGTGCAGAGCTGCACAGACGCATGAGATGTTTAGCTATAGATGGAGACATTCCCACCGTTAGATTCAGCCCATATTTTGACACAGGATATATATTTGAGTTAGCTTTCCAATGCCACCGGTTTGCGGTCAATCAGCATCCTGTAGCAGAAGTTATGTCTGGTTTACAGAAGAGTGGTCAGTCTGCCTCGCGAGAGGAAACTGTCGAGGAGATGAAGAAAAATCGATCGATGGTGAAGCCTTGGCATCGATCGACGGTGTTTCCAGAATGCAGGCCTGTTAAATTTTATGACTAATTTAGGCCCAGAAGTTACCATAAATTACCATAATACCTCTGCACGACTAAAAACTCTATTTTACTGTTTCTAAGCCATTTTTGACGGCTATGTTTCATACTATTCTAGAGAGAGATAGCTCAAGATTGGAGAGAGAGATCTGTACACCTTTAGAGAGGGAATATCTTGAACTCCCTTTGTTTCTTTACTCTATTTTGTTTTTATTTATCTATTGCAATATTATTCAAACCTTCATAACCATGTCTTTTATGAATATGTCTGAGTAATCTCACTGTTAGATTTAGGTTTCTCATAAGATTGATATATGTATTGCTAGATTAAATTGTTGCTAGGGTTATTTAATTAGTTCTTCATCTAGTTTTTCTTACTACTAAGCTTAGGGTTGATAAGCCCTGAATCTTAGATCTTAGGACTGATTGGTGCAAGTGAGAACTTGGTCTTTTACTTGAAACTAAACTAGTATGATCTAACTGACTAAATACATACAAAAGTTGGTCTAGTAAGTTAGAGAACACTAATCAAACACGATCGTAAAGCTTTCTGGAAGAAGCATCGATCGACGCGACGACAGTTCTGTCAATCGATATTTTGAAAGGTGTATCGATCGATATTCTTTACGTATCATCAATCAAAACTTTCTCCTGATTAACATACGAAAGTTAAAATCCGAGATCCAGATTAGATAATCTAATTGACTATACCTAATTTTGAGTTCGAGAACAATTAATATCAATAAACCCCTAAAAACCCAAATTAAGTTATTTATTTATCGTACCTGAGAATATACCTGAATCTAGCTATTTCCCCAGCTGTTAACAACCTCAAATCAAACCAATCGAGCAATTACCTTGCTCACCAATTCATTTACTGCTTTAAAACCTATTAACCTAATAATCTAGCTTTAATTCAAAGACTAAATTTCTATTGTGTAATCCTAGAGTCTATGTGGATTCGATCCCTAAGTACTACATTTGAACCTCTTATTTGAGAGAGTCATTCACTCCTTAGGCTAATTTGAGTGATATCAAATTTGGCGCCGTTGCCGGGGACTCTTTCTTATTACCAATTAGATTAAAGTTTAGAATATAGTTTAGATTTTGTTACTGAATTTGCTTAAGTTTTCCTTTTTTCCCTGGTGACACAGGTACTCAAGATGAAGGACATGGATTGTGGGAACCAAAATTCGCACTGTCGATTTACGTTTAAATAAGGAAACTAGGAAACCCTTATTTCCCAGAGGTCCCGGATCTCTGCGAGAGCCAACGGCAAGTGACCAAATATATGCGGAAATCATGAAAAGATAACAAACGAGTTTAGAAAACAGTAGATCTTATTTCGAGTCCGCGTGAGAGCGTTGCGATCATTACAAGAGATCATAAAAGCTTTGGCCGCAAAGGCTGTCAGCGAGTTACCTAGTTCTAGCGGCCTAAAAGCTCAAACCTAGTTGACTCGCAGCTCGATAAGAAAAGACGAAGAAAATACAGAAAAAGTTTTTGATTGATTTTGGACTGAACCTTATGAAAGGCTGCCTACGTACCCCTTTCGAGAATCAAGCCGAACGTAGTTCAAGAGTGAACCAAGAGATCGAACTGCTTGTGACGTTCGTCTGGTAATCGGGTGCCAGTCATGGAAACAGAGCATGTCGAGAATAATGCCTCAGAGTTTCTAAGTGCCGAGAGTTCTGAGTCTAAAAAGTTGTCCCTCATGCCTCTCGCCTACGACTCCTTATATACTCGCTCCTAGATCGGTTTACGCTTTTCCCCTACTGCCCTTAAGCCGTCATAGCCTAAAAATGGATATATTCCATTTTTCCCGATCTTCGTAATTATCCTCAAAATTTCGTATTTATCTGCGGAAACTTGACATTTATCTTTCCTTGCGAACCAAGCGTAAACCATCCCACGGTTTACTGGCTGCTGGTTAAGAAATCGTAAGGTGGGCTTCGGGTCATGCCTTAGGTCCCTTTGGGCCGTCTTTCGTCTTGAAGCATTTATTACGACTTCTTTCGATAAAAACGAAGTTTCCGCGGTTTTTATCGTAAAGTTTGATTGATGACTTCGAATGGCGGAAAACATGAAATGGGTTCACTACGGTCTTCGGGAGACAGCATCGAATGGTAGACGAGAATGCATGGATTCGTGTCATATCGACGTTTCGGACGAGCTCGGTCGCTACGTAGCGACCAAACGGAACGCACGCTCGGTCGCTACGTAGCGACCGAGCTTGGCTTGAGCACTATGTAGCGACCGAGCAGAGACGTTCGGTCGCTATGTAGCGACCGATCTTGGCTCGAGCTCGGTCACTAAGTAGCGACCGAGTGGGATGTGTGCTCGATCGCTACGTAGCGACCGAGCTTGGCTCGAGCTCGGTTGCTATGTAGCGACCAAGCGGGACGTGTGCTCGGCCGCTACGTGGCGACCGAGCTTGGCTCGAGCTCGGTTGCTACGTAGCGACCGTGCGCACTTTTTGGGCTTTTCTCCGATGTCTCGTGTTTCTTCCGCAGGGCTCTTCGTAAGAATAAATCTTTTCCGAAGATTTATTTTTCGTAAAAATGTTTATGCCGATTTTTACGGACCTTCAGACATTGATTCCGTCGTGACCGATTTTGACCCCAACAGTTAGCCCCCTAGCTTGTTAGAACCATGAGCTTCTAGCGTGAGGTTCTAGCAAGTGGCTTGGCAAGTTAGGCAAGTTAGGTGAGTTAGGCGGAATTTATGGTCGAAAAGGTCCGTGGTAAGTGATCTTCTCTCTCTTCTT
>NC_027754.1:3386959-3387214 GCF_000695525.1 Brassica oleracea var. oleracea | reverse complement strand
CTACGTACCCTTGTTGAAGGGATCAAGCCTTTCGTAGTTCGTCTTGGAGTTAAGGTTTGTATGACTAGTTTTCCAGTGAGACCTTTACGGTCTTGTTTTTATGTAGAGGTTATCAGGCGTGTTGCTGCCGATGGCATTTTATATGGGTGTAGAAGGAAGAGTATGAGTTGTCATCTCGTAATCTAACTCTGTGTGAACTGTTATCCGCGTGATCTGTTTCGAGAGTTTTCCGCAGTGTGTAAACTTGCGGGATTT
>NC_027754.1:3386234-3386536 GCF_000695525.1 Brassica oleracea var. oleracea | reverse complement strand
CCCCGGAAAGAGGCATCCTCCTATACCGTGCTTTGTGTGGTGTTGGCCTTCCGAGATTTCTTTCGTGTCTATTTCAGGATGTTCCGTATAGCTATAGGAGCTCTGTTACGAGTTTTCCTTACATGCCGCATTTTACGAGTCAAACACAGCGGGCTTAAAGTGAATCGTAACGTTGAATCATTGTTATCATCATCGTCATGTCGATCAAATTTCGAAGTCATCCCAAACAAGTTGTGATTTCTCACATACCAAGGCCATTTAGCTAAAAATCTAAGGGTGGTACGATAATTGTTTGTGTAATC
>NC_027754.1:3385569-3386189 GCF_000695525.1 Brassica oleracea var. oleracea | reverse complement strand
CGGTGGTCGCTCAATTGTTTTGGCTTTGCATGAAGGTTGTGCTCAGCTTTATAGCCAAGGACGTTGTTGCCAAAGGATTAGACCATGACACTTTTGTGCTGTCAATAAGGTCAAGTCAGTTAGAATCGTCCTTAAAGGGGATGCTCTAACCTAGTTCGGCTTCGTAGGAAAGGCGTAATTGGGCGAGTGACGAATGGCGTTTATCGAGATTGATTGGCCGAGTATGCCCATGGTGGTAGAAAATGTTTTTCCACTTTAGGGTTAATTTATACGATGAAAGTTTCGTATAATGTTTCCTTTATTCGTATGGAAGTTGTTTCATTTGTTTCCGAGGGAGATAAAACCTAAGAAGCTCGATACAGAGCCCGTGCGGAGTCAGTTGCGGGGTGATTTCCTGCTCGGACGTGACCAAGCGGAATGAGAGCGGATGCCAGTGAGTCGCGGGGCTAAAGAATGAGACCTTTCAGATCGTGGTGCGAGGAAGTAAAGTTTATATTGGTCGTCCAATGTCGGATCATGCAGCTTGGTTTTTTGCTATGAGGAAAGTAATTTTTCGTAAAACCTGTTACGTTTATTTTCGAAAGTTACTTCATATGACATGATCTGATTATACGAAGGAT
>NC_027754.1:3384624-3385524 GCF_000695525.1 Brassica oleracea var. oleracea | reverse complement strand
GACGCGACATATGGAGATGTCAAAATAACGATGTTTCCGAGATTTTTGAGAAACGTTTTCCCTTTTGTTTTTATTCTTCGGTGAAAATTTCTCTGAGTCAGTCATGGAGTTTTACCAAAGGTTATTTCACCGAGATCTAGTCGCGAAACATTTTTGCAGGTTTCTTGAATGATAGACTTAGTCGACGAGCGGGGAGGACGTGTTCTCTTTGTAGCTGTTACTTTTGTTCTTGATTTTGCTTTGTTGCAAACGTTTTTGATGTTTTTCCGTGAGTCGGTTGGTTCAACGGAAAATGAGAGTGATGCTTTGATGCCTGAAGATTTCTCGTATAATGATTCTTATACGAAACTCGTTTTATGAAATCAGAAAAGATCTTTATGACTTCAGCAAATCATCGACCTTCATTCTGAAGATTGGCAGAGGTTTTCTAAACGAATGATTGCGATGATAGATGCTGTATAGTCTTTGAGAATTTTTCCAACATGGTTTGGATCAGTTCCTAGCGTTTAGACGAATCTCAGATTGTCGTTTGCTTTTAGGATGATCTTTACGAGACATCGCATTGTTTGAATATGTTTATGAAGTATGGGAGTATACTAGTATAGTATACGCACCTACTCCGTCCCATTTTCTCGAGGAATAGAATGATCGACAGTCCGAGTCGGTTTGAAGACGACGCTTGGACTGGGATTTGGTTGTTTCCAGGTTGAAGACTTGGAATATGTCGGTTCTGAGAGAATTGCCATAAACGAATCGGTTTTAAGACGACGTTCATGTCTCTAGTTTTTTCTCTCCTTAGGAAGCGAGCTTGATATGCGTGGTGATCTTTACTCGATTTCCGGAGAGTTAGATCGGTTTGAGAGATCTGGATGAACAGTTATGGGACAATATATCGAGACA
>NC_027754.1:3344672-3384382 GCF_000695525.1 Brassica oleracea var. oleracea | reverse complement strand
CTAAGGTGTTATGTTAACCGTTGCCGTATTATACGATTAATCTGAATTCACGCGAGAAAACTAATCTTTGCGGGGGTTTTTTTTTATCGTAAAGTTTCAATGGTAACTCCAATCGAGACGAAACAAGAGACGTTTCGATCGAGATTTGAAGTAGAACACAAAGATGGAGGTAAGGGCGAGTAGGAGCAAGCGAAGGCGTTTAGACGAGTCTTACTTATTTTCGTCGTAAAATCTCAACGGAAACTCCGATTGAGACGAAACGAAAAGCGTTTCAATCGGGATTCAAAAGAGAACACAAAGGAGGAGCTTTTTTAGGCCTCACAGGTCTCTATGTAGCGAGATGGAGGTCTGACAGGTCGCTATATATCGAGTAGAAGTAAGCCAAGAAGAGTCCTACTTGTTTTCATCGTAAAATCTCAACGGAAACTCCGATTGAGACGAAACGAAAAGCGTTTCAATCGGGATTCAAAAGAGAACACAAAGGAGGATATTTTTTGAGGCCTGAACGGTTGCTATGTAGCGAGCTGGAGGTCTGCCAGATCGCTACGTAGCGAGTGGAAGCAAGCCAAGAAGAGTCCTACTAGTTTTCCTCGTAAAATCTCAATGGAAACTCCGATTGAGACGAAATGAAAAGCGTTACGATGAGGATTCAAAATAGAATGCAAAGGAGGACCCTTTTTAGGCCTGACAGGTCGCTACATAGCGAGTGGAGAGTTGGCTTGAGCTCAGTCGCTACGTAGCGACCGAGCCGTGTGCGTGCTCGTAGCGACCGAGCCGTGTGCGTGCTCGGTCGCTACATAGCGACCGAGCTGTGTGCGTGCTCGGTCGCTACGTAGCGGCTGAGCTGTGTGCGTGCTCGGTCGCTACGTAGCGACTGAGCTTGGCTGGAGCTCGGTCGCTACGTCGCGACCGAGCTGTGTGCGTGCCCAGTCACTACGTAGCGACTGAGCTTGGCTTCAGCTTGGTCGCTACGTAGCAATCGAGCCGTGTGCTTGCTATGTCGCTCGTAGCGACCGAGCTGTGTAATCGATTTGTTGCGCTTTCTTTTTCCGCGATTAACCTAGGGGTTTTCTTTTGTTCAGTAATGAGCCAAACTTACGGGATTTGATAAGATTTATCGTTTCCCTTTATGTTTGAAAAGAGAAATCGCGAGCTCATTTCAATGCACTTCCTGTGGCAAAAAGTCGCTTTTTCGACCTGCTCGAACGCTTCGGTGTTGAGGTTAACCGCGGTAACGTTCGCTGCTGGAGTGCTTCCAACGTTGTCATCGACGACATTGCCGTCGCGAGTTTGTTGGTTGTTGAGATCGTCAGCTGACATGTCCGATCGAGCGTTTGTGGCTGAGAGTTAGATTGATTTGTGCCCCCCCTCCTTCTAGCGCTAAACTGTGGGAACCAAAATTCGCACTGTCGATTTAGGTTTAAATTAGGAAACTAGGAAAACCATCCCAGAGGTCCCGGATCTCTACGAGAGCCAACGGCAAGTGACCAAATATATGCGGAAATCATGAAAAGATAACAAATGAGTTTAGAGAAAACAGTAGATCTTATTTCGAGTCCGCGTGAGAGCGTTGCGATCATTACAAGAGATCATAAAAGATTTGGATGCAAAGGCTGTCAGCGAGTTACCTAGTTCTAGCGGCCTAAAAGCTCAAACTTAGTTAACTCGTAGCTCGATAACAAAAGACGAAGAAAATACAGAAAAGGTTTTTGATTGATTTCGGACTGAACCTTATGAAAGGCTGCCTACGTACCCCTTTCGAGGATCAAGCCGAACGTAGTTAAAGAGTGAACCAAGAGATCGAACTTCTTGTGCACGTTCGTCTGGTAATCGGGTGCCAGTCATGGAAACAGAGCATGTCGAGAATAATGCCTCAGAGTTTCTAAGTGCCGAGAGTTCTGAGTCTAAAAAGTTGTCCCTCATGCCTCTCGCCTAGAACTCCTTATATACTCGCTCCTAGGTCAGTTTACGCTTTTTCCCTTCTGCCTTTAAGCCTTCATAGCCTAAAAATAGAGATATTCCATTTTTCCCGATCTTCGTAATTATCTTCAAAATTTCGTATTTATCTGTGGAAACTTGACATTTATCTATCCTTGCGAACCAAGCGTAAACCGTCCCACGGTTTACGGGCTGCTGGTTAAGAAATCGTAAGGTGGGCTTCGAGTCATGCCTTAGGTCCCTTTGGGCCGTCTTTCGACTTGAAGCGTTTATTACGACTTCTTTCGATAAAAACGAACTTTCCGCGGTTTTTATCGTAAAGTTTTATTGATGACTTCGAATGGCGGAAAACATGAAATGGGTTCGCTACGGTATTCGGGAGACAGCATCGAAGGGTAGACGAGAATGAATGGATTCGTGTCGTATCGACTTTTCGGAAGAGCTCGGTCGCTACGTAGCGACCAAACGGAACGCATGCTCGTTCGCTACGTAGCGACCGAGCGGGACGGACGCTCGGTCGCTACGTAGCGACCGAGCGGGATAGACGCTCAGTCGCTACGTAGCGACCAAGGTTAGCTCGAGCTCGGTCGCTACGTAGCGACCGAGCGAGACAGACGCTTGGTCGCTACGTGGCGACCGAGCTTGGCTTGAGCTAACCTTGCTACGTAGCGACCGTGCGCCCTTTTTCGGGATTTTCTCCGATGTCTCGTGTTTCTTCCGCAGGGCTCTTCGTACGAATAAATCTTTTCCGAAGATTTATTTTTCGTAAAAACGTTCATGCCGATTTTTACGGACTTTCAGACATTGAATCCGTCGTGACCGGTTTTGATCCCAACATGGGTTTCGGCCGTACATCGATCGACGGAATAACAACAAGATCGAGCGACGTGTCAACGGAAACATCATCCGACACTGCACTACAGACATCGGGCGACGGGTCGACAGAAAAATTGATCGACACTCTGCTACCAATATCTGTAGACGCTATCCCGCCGGAAGCAGGTAAGTATGTTCTTACCTATTTCAATAATGGAAAAGTAGTTCTAGGAGATCAAAAAGGTTGAGTATGCAACGCATCAAACCAAATTAATTATAGACATAGGGCTCCAATTCCTATTGGAATAGCTGTTGTTTTGAATGCTGGACAGGAGTATCACCGAACGCTTGGAGATTGCAACAGACCTGATCGGTTCTACACTAAAAGGTCTGTGATCCGCCCTCCAGCATTTCAAAGAAAATACTTTGAACTGAAACCCAAATATTTCTCTCTTGTAGGTCAACACCCCTTTCATGGTCTTCCTCATTAAAACCCCATAGACCATATCGAAGCACTTGATACTTTGTGTCTAACATCAAGGTGCATGGAGTCTCCGAAGACCACCTATTTTGCAAACTCTTCCCGCACTCCCTTGCTGGAGATGCGACGCACTCGCTGAAACAATTGCTGCCAAGATCTTTGACTTGCTGGAGTGATATCAAAAGCGTCTTCCTCAACAACTTCTTCGATGATGCACGATCCGAGGAATTTAGGAATAAGATCTATAATTTTTCTCAAGGCACTACTGAAGCTTTTAAGGCTTCTTGGTTGAGATTTAGAGCCTACCAGCGAGACTGCCCACAACATGGTTTTCCCGAAATCCAGCTACTTAATATTTTCTTCATAGGTCTCGACTGGACATACCAAGCGATTTTGGACGCTGTGAGTCAAGGAAACTTCATAACCAGGACCCCTGAAGAAGCTACTAGGCTCATTGAAAATGTGGCCTCTAGCACTTGTGCCGAGAAGACTGATCTCAAGAGGAGGAAGATGGTCGAGAATTCGAATGGAGATCGGATATCTAAGGTGAAAGAAACGTCAGATTCAGTTCATGCTTTTGTGATTTGAGATGAGCAAGTTCTGTTTACCGATGAGAGTCAGACCTTTCTACGTGAAGGAGATGAAGAAGAGCATGTAGACCTCATCGATGAAACTAGCTTTCACAAACAAAGACTTGCCGATCAGCAGCGAAACATGAGCTTCACAAGGACCTACAAGGCAGAACATACTCATAAGAGCAAGCTGAAATCTATGATGGGACAGGTTCTAAAAGGCCATCAAAAAATGAGTGCGGTTCTCAATGAAAAATTGGATTCCGTGTATTCTGATTTACATGATAAATTTGAAACTTTGAATGACCATGTCAAGAAATTGGATAGCCAAGTTGCGCATAACGCTGGGTTTGTCAGAAGGGATGAAGGATTCCTTCCTGGAAGAACTGACACCATCCCGAAACGTCAAGTTTGTGTAAGAAGTGGAAAACGCCTTACCCCGAGCACCATAGAAATCAATTCTGCAGAAAAACCCCTTGAAGCTGAAAAGGCAATGATTAACCTCGATGAAGAAGAGGAGGAGTCGGAAGAAGATGTGTAAATCGATCGACAAGAAGGGAATAATGTCGATCGACCGACTATAATAAATATCGATCGACAAACTGGAAACAATGTCGATCGACACTCGATTCCTGCCAAACCAGCAGTAGAGAGAGTGTATAGGACTTTACCCCCCCCCCCCCCCNNAACAGGTCGTAGACTAAGCGAGAATTGGAGAAAGCGATTTGCAAGAAAGCATTTGAAAAAATCACGGTCGAGATGGCACTCAGCGATGCTGTTCAGATTTCTCCCCCAATCAAGAAGTACGTGAAAGATATGGTGACCAGAGGTTTCCAACCATCGGAAGAGAGTGTGATGATGGTTTCTGGGCGAGTAAGCGCTATGATTCAGGAAAGAATCCCAATTAAACAACCTGACCCTGGTAGTTTTGTTTTGGATTGCAACATCCACAATGATCGGTTCCAGAGATCTCTATGTGATCTAGGCTACAGTGTGAACTTAATACCTTATTCCGTTGCAGTAGCCCTCAGGTTAACTCAATTCAAGCCCACAAATATTACTCTCGTTTTGGCTGATAGATCTATTAGGATTCTTGAAGGTATTCTGGAAGACGTGCCCATAAGGATAAATGAATTTCATATACCTATAGACTTTTTAGTGCTTAAATATGGGCATGAACCTAAGGACCCTCTTATTTTGGGAAGACCATTCTTGGCCACAGCCGGTGCGATAATTGATGTTAGAAAAGGGCGTATATGTCTTAACATCGGATATTTGTCAATAAATTTGACATGGAAAACCTGGTCAAGAAACCTTTGATCGATGGCCGAACTTTACTTGTTGATGACTTATCCGAGGAAGTTGACCAATCTTTCATGGATATGTATTCTAACAATCCTTTAGAAAAAACTCTCGCAGCTCCTGAAAGCGACATTTTCGGTATATATGACCGAGCTGTAGAGTATAACAGATTAATGGATGCTACTGAAGAGATCATGAAAGTCGACGTAAACGAAGAAAACAAAATTCCATCCAATGTCGACAGATGTTTCAGACACAGTGACCACCATTCTCATTCATCGGACAGCTAGGGTTCGGAAAAAATGTCGAACGTTGAATTCAAACAACTTCCAGCTGGACTCAAATATGCTTTCCTCTACAATAACTCCTTTCCTGTCATAGTCAATAGAAACCTAACTAGTGGAGAACTAACTTTGTTGCTAAATAAGCTGCGCAAGTATCACAAAGCTCTTGGGTATTCTCTCGATGACGTTCCCGGTATCTCGCCCGATTTATGCATGCATAGGATACACTTGGAAGACGAGTCGACATCATCTGTTGAGCATCAGAGAAGACTGAACCCAAATCTGAAAGAGGTGGTTCAGAAAGAGATAATGAAACTGCTAAATGAAGGAATTATCTATCCAATTTCAGATAGCAACTGGGTCAGTCCAGTACACGTGCTTCCTAAGAAAAGAGGAGTGGCAGTGGTAAAGAATGATAAAGACGAGCTGATTCCTACGAGAACTGTTACTGGTCACAGGATGTGCATAGACTACAGGAAGCTCAATGCTGCTACAAGAAAATATCATTTCCCTCTACCATTCATAAATCAGATGTTAGAAAGGCTTGCACACCACAAGTACTACTGTTTTCTAGATGGGTATTCGGGGTTCTTCCAGATTCCTATCCATCTGGACGACCAAGAAAAGATCACATTCACTTGCCCATATGGTACGTTTGCATACCGCAGGATGCCTTTTGGGCTTTGTAATGCTCCTGCTACCTTCCAGAGATGTATGATATCTATCTTCACAGATATGATCGAGGATTTCATGGAGGTCTTTATGGATGATTTCTCGGTGTATAGATCCGATTTTACATCATGCCTTAACAACTTGTGTAAAGTATTAGCAAGATGTGAGGAGAAGAATCTCGTCCTGAATTGGGAGAAATGCCATTTTATGGTAAATGATGGAATTGTTCTGGGGCACAAAGTTTCAGCAGCTGGTATAGAAGTAGATCGAGCTAAAATCGAAGTTATGACCGGTCTGCCAACACCCACCAACGTGAAAGACATGAAGAGTTTTCTTGGGCACGCTGGTTTCTACAGGAGATTCATAAAGGAATTCAGCAAAATCGCCAGACCACTCAAAGCCCTCCTATGCAAAGAAGTGAAATTTTACTTCACACCAGAATGCGTAAAAGCTTTCTAAGAAATAAAGAAAGCCTTAATAATTGCCCCCGTCGTACAAGCACCTGACTAGAATCTTCCTTTCGAAATTATGTTCGATGCGAGCGATTTCGCTGTAGGAGCAGTTCTAGGTCAAAGGAGAGACAAAAAGCTACATGTTGTTTACTACGCAAGTTGAACTCTCGATGAGGCACAAAGGAATTATTCAACAACAGAAAAATAACTACCTGCTGTAGTTTATGCATTTGAAAAATTCCGCCAATACATAGTCGGTTCGAGAGTCATTGTTCATACCGACCACGCTGCAATAAAATTTTTGATGCAGAAGAAAGATGCGAAACCACGACTTTTGCGATGGATCCTGCTACTCCAAGAATTTGATATAGAGATTAAAGAAAAACGAGGAGTAGAAAACGGAGTGGCATATCACCTTTCCCGAATAGGAGTAGAGGATGACATCCCTATCGACGATTTCTTGCCAACAGAGAATGTTTACCAAACGGATTCATCATTCGTTGGTAACGTATGTCTTACATCCGAGGAGCCATCAATGGACACCAGCGATGCTATGTCGAACGCCACTCCTGATGATCAAGGCCAAGAAACTTTACTTGTAACCCTCACTATTGATATAAAAGTCAGTGTCGCCTGCAACGCCTTGCATCCTGAATACGATTCTCCCGGAGATAGAATTTTAAGTCTGGAGGTGCATGCAGTCGAAAGAAGTCTAAGGGATAGATCTTGGTACGTTGAAATAGTAAACTATCTAGCCGCTGACGTAGAATTTGAAGAGCTAAAATGTTATAAAAGAAAAAAGTTTTTTTAGAGAAGTTAGGAGATATCACTGGAATGAACCATACCTCTACAAAAATTGCTCTGACGGGATATATAGACGTTGTGTTGCCTCAACTAAAACTCCAGACAATTTATTCCAGTGCTATGGATCCGACTACGCGGGACATTTTGCGACCTTTAAAACAGTATCCAATATTCTTCAAGCAGGATTCTGGTGGCCAACTATGTTTCGCGATGCTCATGCATTCATAGCACAATGCGACAGATGTCAACGAAGAGGAAAATCAGCAAAAGACACGAAATGGAAAAGAAATCTATTCTTGAGGTAAAAGTCTTTGATTGCTGGGGGATAGACTACATGGGTCATTTCCCTTCCTCCTACGGGAACAAATATATCCTAGTTTTTGTCGATTATGTGTCAAAATGGGTCGAAGCAGTAGCTTCCCCAACAAATGACGCGTCTGTAGTTATCAAGCTTTTCAAGAGCATTATTTTTCCAAGATTTGGAGTTCCTCGAGTAGTCATAAATGACGGTGGCTCCCACTTTATTAACAAAGTTTTTGAAGGATTACTCCAGAAGAACGGAGTTCACCACAGAGTTGCTACACCTTACCATCCATAAACAAATGGACAAGTAGAAGTCTCAAATCGATAGATCAAAGAAATCCTAGAAGACACCGTAGGAATTTCTAGGAAAGATTGGTCTAGAAAACTAGACAATGCACTTTGGGCTTACCGGACTGCATTCAAAACTCCATTAGGAACAACCCCATTTCACCTGCTCTGTGGAAAATCTTGTAACCTACCAGTTGAGCTAGAACACAAGGCAACATGGGCAGTAAAACTATTAAATTTCGACATTAAACCAGCTGCCGAAAGGAGACTTTTACAGCTTAACGAGCTGGATGAAATCATACACTTAGCCTATGAGAACTCAAAAATTATAAAGAGAAGACAAAAGCATACCATGATAAAAAGATCATCTCCAGACACTTCGAACCAAATGATCAAGTGTTGTTATATAATTCTCGGCTAACGCTGTTTCCCGAAAAACTCCGATCTCGTTGGTTAGGTTCTTTCACTGTTGTGGATGTCAAACCTTATGGAGCCATTACACTTGTAAATGATAAAGGGGAGGAATTTAAAGTGAATGGACAACGAGTGAAACATTTTTGGGCTAAATAACAAAATAGCAGACCTTTACATTTAGGCCTTCCTGATAATTAGACAGATCGGATCTTAAGTCAAGCTCAAGACTTAAAATAAACGATGAATGGGAGGCAACCCATTTCTATATATATATATATATATATATAAAGATCCTAGTAGACGATTGCCAATAATATCGACCGATGAGACCCTGCCGATATCGTTCGACATAACATCACCTGCCGCGACCGATGAAAACATCTTCACATCGATCGACATCTATTCTGGTCTGGTATATCATTCTTACTTGTTAAATTGAGTCCTTTTGCTTTAGTTATCACCATAACTCCGACTGAATTTACACTGGGGACAGTGTAGTTTATGTATGGGAGAAGGTTTACTGATATTAGTTTATTTCATGAGTCTTATTAAAATATTTTTAAAAAAGATGTTTTTATTGAGTCAAGAAGGGGACAATGAACTTATTGATTTTGCTTCTTATCTAACCACACCATTCTAGGCTTACTAGTTGCAGATAAAACTAAAGATACCAAAGTGGTTCAACATGTCAACTATGTTACACTTGCTTAGAATGTTTGAAGGAACCAAAGCTGACCTCCAACCTAACTGAACTCATCTTTGCTTGTCTTGGGGCTTGATATATATATATATATATATATGATAATTTAGGAAAAGAATTCGAACAAGACGTGGTGGCTACAACTATTAAGGTTTGATTCACAGAGAATCCTAGGATATAGGTCAAAAAGAAGTGAACAAGATTTGGTGGCTAAAATCATTAAAGCTTGATTCATGAAAGCATGTCTGATCTTGGTCAATGATCTTGCAATAAAGCAGACTTTAACTGAGAGAGAAATTAGTAGAGAGAGAGGAAAGGAATTCTTATTTACCTGCAGGTCCAGATACTTGTTTGAGCATCCTTGCATCCTATGATCGATATCTCCAAGGTAAAATCTACACTTTTATTTATGCAAGAAATGAGGTTGGTAGAGGGGATTGTCAGATATGATTTGCTAAGTTGTTGACTAGGTGAATTTGGTTGCTAGACTAGGATATGGTATAATGTGCTTCTGAGATTAAGATTTTCTAAGGTGATGATTATGAGTTTTAAATCTGTGAGTCTCTGCTGTTTTTAAACTTCTTTCAGAGAAACTGCATGTATGTTTTGCTTGAGGACAACCAAAAGGGTAAGTCTGGGGGAGTTGATAGGCCATGGATTTTACCCATTTTTAGCCATGGTTTATAAGTGTTTTAATAACTAATTACTACGATATAGAATCTATTAGAGTGTTTAGAGGTTCAGGGACGATTTGGAGGAAAGTGGTGATTTTGGTGTCTTTTGGAGCCTTTTGAGTGCAGAGCTGCACAGACGCATCAGATATTTAGCTATGTATGGAGATCTTCCCACCGTTAGATTGATCCCCTATTTTTATACATGCTATATCTTTGAGTTAGCTTTCAAATGCCACCGATGTGAGGTCAATCAGCATTTTGTAGCAGAAATTATGTTTGTTTTACTGAAGAGTGGTCAGTCTGTCTCGCGAGAGGAAGCTGTCGAGGAGATGAAGGGAAATCGATCGATGGTGAAGCTTTGGCATCGATCGACGGTGTTTCCAGAATGAAGGCCTGTTATATATTATGACTAATTTAGGCCCAGAAGTTACCACAAATTACCAGAATACCCCTGCACAACTAAAAACCCTATTTTACTGTTTCTAAGCCATTTTTGTTGCCTATGTTTCATACTATTCTAGAGAGAGAGCTTAGGTTTGGAGAGAGAAATCTATACACCTTGAGAGAGGGAATATCTTGAACTCCCTTTTTTTATTTACTCTATTTTGTTTTTATTTATCTATTGCAATATTATTCAAACCATCATAACCATGTTTTTTATGAATATGTCTAAGTAATCTCACTGTTAGATTAAAGTTTCTCATAAGATTAATATATGTATTGCTAGCTTAAATTGTTGTTAGGGTGATTTAATTAGTTCTTCATCTAGTTGTTCTTACTACTAAGCTTAGGGTTGATAAACCATGAATCTTAGATCTTAGGACTGATTGGTGCAAGTGAGAACTAGGCCTTTTACCTGAAACTAAACTAGTATGATTTAACTGACTAAATACACACGAAAGTTGGTCTAGTAGGTTAGAGAACACTAATCAAACCCGCTCGTAAAGCTTTTTGGAAAAAGCATCGATCGACGCGACGACAGTTCTGTCAATCGATATTTTGAAAGGTGTATCGATCGATATTCTTTACGAATCATCGATCGACACTTTCTCGTGATTAACATGCGAAAGTTGAAATCCGAGATCCAGATTAGATAATCTAATTGATTATACCTAAGTTTGAGTTTGAGAATAATTAATGTCAATAAACCCCTAAAAACCCAAATTGAGTTATTTATTTACCCATACCTGAGAATATACCTGAATCTATCTATTTCTCCATTTGTTAACAACCTCAAATAAAACCAATCAAGCAATTATCTTGCTCACCAATTCATTTACTGCTTTAAAACCTATTAACCTATTAGTCTAGCTTTAATTCAAAGACTATAAATCTTTTGTGTAATCCTAGAGTTTCTGTAGATTCGATCCCTAAGTAGTACATCTGAACCTCTTATTTGAGAGAGTAATTCACTCCTTAGGGTAATTTGAGTGATATCAGAGTTGTGGGTTACTAGGCCAACACAAATTATCAACATGCCACTACAAAATGTAAACAGAGGCAAAACTAGAAGAGAAACTGATATAAATTGAAGCTTTTCATTTCAAAAAATTGCTTGAAAGTTGTTTACATTGTAAGCTAACTAATTATACTAAAAGGTTAAAACCATAAGGTCTCTCCTTGCTGTCGATCAGATCTCCCTTTCTTCATTGGATGCCAGCACATGAAAGCTATTCCTTAATGCTATTGGTTGATCAGAGTAGTACGATGCAGGACCACCACTTTTGTCCTTTACTCTGTCTTTGATTTCTGAAACTATTATAGCCGTTTCTTCATTCTTGGTTTGAATGGGCTTTTCACTTGATTCCCGTAAGCTCATTTCGTTGTTCACAAAGCTTGTCTCAGCCCTTATCAGTTTGTCGCTTTCATGGCTCATACTAATTCTCTTCTCTATTTCAGACTACACTGTTTCAGAAACAGAACAATTTTCTGAAACTGTCTTCATCTTTGGTTTCCAAACCTTTGTTTCCTTGTCTCTTCTGTCTACATGCCCCCTCAAACTTTGTGTGGGAGATCTGACCACACCAAGTTTGATTCTAAGGTTCTGAAAGCTTTGAGTAGACATTGATTTTGTGAAAATATCCGCTAACTGTTGCATTGGCGTTATGTGATGCACCATTAGAGAGCCTGAAGCCACCTTCTCACAGACAAAATGAAAATCAACTTCAAAGTGTTTTGATTGTTTGTGCATTGCAGGAGTAGCTGATAGATAGACTGCAGATAGATTATCACAAAACAGTTCAGGAGGTGAAGTGTGTGGGATTCCAATTTCTCGCATCAGATTGATGAGCCACACAATTTCAGCAGTTGTGTCTGCTAGAGTTTTGTACTCAGCTTCTGTAGAGCTTCTGGAAACTGATTGTTGTTTTTGAGCAGGCCATGAGAGGATATTAGAACACAAGAATGTACATAAACCTCATTGATCTTCTAGTATCAGGACAGCCACCCCAATCAATGTCACTATCAGGACAGCCACCCCAATCAATGTCACTATAAGCTCTAGCAGTGAAATCAGTCTATGAGTTAAAGGAGATACCAAAGTTTGTTGTACCTCTGAGATGGCTTAGTACTCTCTTCAATAAAAGGAAATCAGTCTTAGTTGGGGCATGCATCTTCTGACATATATAATTCACTGCAAATTGAAGATCAGGCCTTGTCAATGTGAGATATTGTAGTTTTCCCGCAAGACTACGAAAATAAGTTGGCTGAGGAAACAGAGGAGATTCATCTGGGACTCGGTTGAGTTGAAGAGGCAGAGGAGTTGCAACCGGAGTACACTCAGACATACCAGAGATGTGGAGCAAATATTCAGTGTACTTCTCTTGATTAAGAAACATACCATTCGATAAAAATGAGCCTGCAGTCCAAGAAAATAGCGAAACTGACCCAAATACTTCATTTTGAACTCTTTGTTCAGTGCTTCTAATAGTGTTCCAATGAGAGAATTGTTACTCCCAGTAAGCGCGATGTCGTTTACATAGAGAAGGAGTAGAATGACATCACCATTCTTGCGATATATGAATAGAAATGGATCTCTAAGACTGCAGGTGAAGCCAAAGTCAAATAGAAAGTCATTCAATCTGTTGAACTATGCTCTCGAAACTTGTTTAAGCCCATAAATTGCTTTGTTGAGTTTGAAAACATGAGCTGGTTTCTCAGGATTAATGAAGCCTGGTGGTTGATGCATATATAATGTTTCCTCCAAGTCTCCATAGAGAAAGGCGTGCTTGACATCTACCTGTCTTATATCCCACTTGTTAATAGTGGTAAGGTGAAGAGTAGCTCGTATGGTGGGTGATTTAACCACCGGACTGTAAGTATCCAAGTAATCTATGCCTTCTTCTTGATCATAACCTTTCACTACCAAGCGAAATCTCAGACATTTGACTGTTCCATCTGCGTTTAACTTGACTCGGAATATCCATCTACAGCCAAGTATGTGCATATCAGGTTGATATGGAACCCGTGTGAATGTATCAGTTTCATCAAAAGACACCATTTCTTTAGTCATTGCTTCATTCCATCCAGGGTGTTTTAGAGCTTCAGTCACTGTCCTTGGTTCAGTGGGAGTTGAGGTAATAGTGAACAGAACATATCCTGGATTTGGTTTAGTTGTTCCCACCTTCGATCTTGTAACCATTGGATGGGTTGACTAATTTTCTGATGCAGAAGACAACTTTTGTATTGGAGGAGCTCCTTTTATCAATAGTTTTCCTTGTCACTGGAGATAGAATGTTGTTAGCTTCGGTATGAGACAATGTACATCCAGAAGTGGTGCCATTTCTCTGTAATGTTGGACTGATTTTTGAACCAGAAGATGAAGATGGACCATTATTTGAATCTCTCTGTAGAGTAATCGGAGGTAAGGTTCCAAACTGAATTGTAGGTAGTTGACTGGATCTTGAGACTACACTTGGAGTGTCTGTAGTGAATGCAATGTTTGTAGACTGGCCCATTGCAGTTGTCTGAGAAGCACTATAACCAAAACCAGGAGCTAAAGAAGGCATTGAGGAGCTGGTTTGTGGTACTGACTGCAGAGGAGTTACATTAATGCAAGGAAGTAACACAATTTGCAACGTGAAGAGGTACTCTGATTGCTTGCAGGTTCTTTAGACACAATAGAAGAGCGAGAATGAAAGAAGCTTTGTTGCCACACAGAGAGGATATGTCTAGTATGTTGATGGAGATGAGAATATGTTGAAGCAAAAGAAAGAACCTGTTCATCAAACAGAACATTTCTGTTGATATAAACTTTTCCAGATGGTGGGTGAAGACAACGATACCCCTTATACTTTTCTTATAACCAAAGAATACACATTGAAGTGATTTTGGATAAAGTTTGTTTGAGGCATATGGTCACAAAGAGGGGTAACACGCACTCCCGAAGATTCTCAAAGCAGAATACTCAGTTTTCTTGTTGAATAAAGCTTCATAGGGACTCTTGTTTCCGAGAGAGATGAAGATAGTAGGAGATTTCCGAGAAAGCTGGAGGTGAAGAATGCCAACCTAATATTTTGAGGTAAATTCCCATCAAATAACATAGATAATCCAAGCTCAGTGATATGTTTGTGCTTCCTCTCTGCAAGGCCATTTTGTTGTGGGGTGTAGGGACATGAAATCATTTGTTTGATTCCATGGTTTGAGAGATGAGTTAAAAAGTTATTGCTTGTACACTCACATCCTCCAACACATTGAAACATGAGGATCTTCTGGTTCAGTTGTTTCTCAACCATTGTTTGCCACATGATGAATATTTGAAGGAAGTATGGCTTCTGTCTCATTGGATAGAACCAACAATACCGAGAAAAATTGTCCACAAAAATAGCATAGAATTTGAAACCTTGAATTGAGCTAACAGGAGAGGGACCTCAAAGATCACAGTGTACCCTCTCAAGAGGTATATTAGACACATAAACTAAACTAGAGAAAGGTAGTTTATCACTTTTGCCAAATTGACATGAGTCACAAATCTTGGACATGCTTTTATTTATGCTAATAACTTGACTTCTACACAAACTTTGAAGAATCTCTGCACTAGGATGACCCAATCTTCTATGCAAGACCTCTGCACTTGCTTCGACTTTTCTTTCTGTGTAGAAGGCAGTAAAGGTTGAGTTCTCCAGGATATAGAGATATTTATGTATGTTTCCTTGAGTCAGAACTTGCTTGGTGAGCTTGTCCTTAACATACACACCATCACAGTCAAAAGTGAATTCACAAGGATAATCTACTGTCAATTTGACACAGAGAGAAGTTATTTAGCTTTGTTTGGGCACACTAAAACATCTTTTAGAGACAATATATCTGAAGTACCAGAAGTAGACTGCAGTGGAACATAACCTATGTGTGTTATTGGAAGAAAGTTACCATCTACAACCGTTACTGAATCATTACCTTGATATAGCTGGGCTGTTTGTCGACTCTGTTGGGAGTTTGTAACATGAGCTGAAGCAGCTATATCAGGATACCACTCAGCTCCAGTGTAGGTTTGTTCAGAAGCCGGTGGATCATTGGAGACTTGAAGCGCATCCATAGCAGAAGGAAGATCTTCACTTTGATATGGGATATCAAAGCGTTTGTAGCATTTCAAAGCATTGTGCCCAAAATGTCCACAAATCTGGCAAGATGGTCGAGTTGAGGAGTCTCCTTGAGTATTATTTGTTCAGGAGCTTTGCTGATGGAATCCTCGACCTCTAGTGGAGTATCCTCTGCCTCGACTGTATCCAAAACGTCCATTATTTCCCCCTCGTCCTTTGTATTGGTTGAAGTGGGGTGTATGCTGAAAATAGTTGGAGTTTTGAGTGTAGTTGCGATCGTTTGTAGCCACATGAAACGCCAGGTGAGGAGACACTGAGGTTTGAGATACTTCATAAGACTTAAGACGATCTTCAAAACCAGTAAGAGGAGGAACAATGTCTTCAAACGTCGGTGCAAGAGGAGAGTCCATAGCTCCTTCAATACTGGTCTTGATAGGTTCATACTCACGTCCCAAGCCTTGTAGTGTTGCAAAAATCTTTTTTTTCTCTGTAACTGGACTACCAACCGAATTAAGCTGGTCACACAACCCTTTAATTTCCTTCAAGTAGTCACTCATGGTCTTGCTTGTTTTGGAGACAGTTTGAAGACTCCGTTGCAGCTCAAACAGTATAGAAGATGAGACCCGGTTGAAGTGATTTCCAAGAGAGACCCACACCTCTTGAGCTGTTTGAGCTCCTAAAACAACACTGAGAATGTCTTTAGAGAGAAACCCTACCAGCCAAGCTTGAACAATCTGGTCAGATCTAACCCATTGTTGATAATCTGGGTTAGGAACATCACGATAACCGCCAGCTATGTGTGGAACATGTATTGAAGGAATATGAGCAGGAGATGCGCCATTCACGAAGCCTAGAAGACCAACGCCGGAGAGGAAGGACTGAAACTGACGTTCGTTTCTAGTGGATATAGTTGCATTCGTGAGTTTAATGGTGACACACTTTGAGATGTTGAGCTGAGGTTGAGAGTAAAGATCTAAAGCGTTGTCCAGAGCTCAGGATGTGCTTACTGAGCTCTCATACCATCTAAACACAGACAAAACTAGAAGAGAAACTGATAAAAACTGAAGCTTTTCATTTCATAAAATTTCTTGAAAGTTGTTTACATTGTAAGCTAAGTATTTATAATAAAAGGTTAAAACAATAAGGTCTCTCCTTACTGTCGATCAGATCTCCCTTTCTTTATTGGATGCCAGCACATGGAAACTATTCCTTAATGCTATTGGTTGATAAGAGTAGTACGATGCAGCACCACTACTTTTCTCCTTTACTCTGTCTTTGATTTCTGAAACTATTATAGCCGTTGCTTCATTCTTGGTTTGAATGGGTTTTTCACTTGTTCCCGTAAGTCCATTTTGTTGTTCACAAAGCTTGTCTCAGCCATTATTAGTTTGTCGCTTTCATGGCCCATATTAATCCTCTTCTCTGTTTCAGATTTCTCTGTTTCAGAAACAAAACACATTTCTGAAACAGTCTTCATTTTTGGTTTCAAACCTTTGTTTCCTTGTCTCTTCTATCTACACAAAAGAGCGAATGACGTGGCGAAAACGCAGGATTATTATTGGTTGATTTTTAAGATGAAGTAGACACATTTATAACTTTTATATTAAAACTTGAAAATTTCTTTTTAACTCATTCTAACCACTTCATTAATTGTACCAAGTTTCTATATTTGTATGTAAAATTATTCATTTTCATATAGTTCATTGTATTACCATTTTTATATAGTTTCTAAAGATAGATTATAGTTACACTTTTATAACTTGCTAAAAATATCAAAAAAATAATAAATCAAATTAACATTATTTTTAAAAATTTCAGAAAATAATTATTCATCCATCTTATAATAACTTTAGCACTAAATTTAACTTTCCTTTTACTAAGTTTTCTTACAATTTCTGCATTTCTTGTTAACTCTTTCTAACCAATTCATCAATTGTACCAAGTTTCTATATTTGCATGTTGAATTTTTCATTTTCATATAGTTCATTGTATTACCAATCTTATATAGTTTCTATAAATAGATTATAGTTACACTTTTATAACTTGTTAGAAATATCAAATTTACCGGTTTTATATTTGTTAGGAATATCAAAAAAAAAAAAAAAATCAAATTTACATTCTTTTGTTAAATTTTGGAATATAATTAATATTCCATCTTATTATAACATAAGCACTAAATAAAACTTTCTTATTTCTAAGTTTTCTTTCAATTTCTGCATTTCTTTTTAACTCATTCAAACCACTTAATCAACTGTACCAAGTTTCTATATTTCCATGTTGAATTTTTCATTTTCATATAGTTCATTGTATTATCATTTTCATATAGTTTCTATTGACAGATTATAGTTACACTTTTACAACTTGTTAAAAAAGAGAATAAATCAAATTTACATTTTTTTTATCATAGATCAAATTTACGTTCTTTAGTAAAATTTCAGAAAATAATTATTAATCAATCTTATTATAACATAAGCACTAAATAAAAATTTCCTTTTTCTAAGTTTTCTTACAATTTCTACATTTCTTCTTAACTCATTCTAACCACTTCATCAATTGTACCAAGTTTCTATATTTGCTTGTTGAATTTTCCACTTTCATATAGTTCATTGTATTACCATTTTTTAATAGTTTCTATAGATAGATTATATTTACACTCTTATAACTTGTTAAAAATATCAAAAAAATAAATAAATAAATCAAATTTACATCCTTTTGTCAAATTTCAGAATATAATTATTAATCCATCGTATTATAACATAAGCACTAAATAAAACTTTCCTTTTCTAAGTTTTTTTTTTGTATTTTCTGCATTTCTTTTTAACTCATTCTAACCACTTCATCAATTGTACCAAGTTTCTATATTTGCAAGTTGAATTTTTCATTTTCATATAGTTCATTGTATTGCCATTTTCATATAGTTTCTATAGATAGATTATCGTTACACTTTTATAACTTGTTATAAATATCAAAAAAAAAATCAAATTTACATTCGTTTGTTAAATTTCAAAATATAATTATTAATCCACCGTATTATAACATAAGCACTAAATAAAACTTTCCTATTTCTAAGTTTTCTTACAATTTCTGCATTTATTTTTAACTCTTTCTAACCAATTTACCAATTGTACCAAGTTTCTATATTTGTATGTTGAATTTTTCATTTTCATATAGTTCATTGTATTACCATTTTCATATAGTTTCTATTGATAGATTATAGTTACAGTTTTACAACTTGTTAAAAAAAAAGAATAAATCAAATTTACATTTTTTTTTATCAAAGATCAAATTTACATTTTTTTTGTTAAATTTCAGAAAATAATTATTAATCCATCTTATTATAACATAAGCACTAAATTTAACTTTTCTTTTTCTAAGTTTTCTTACAATTTCTACATTTTTTTAACCACTTCATCAATTGAACCAATTCATCAATTGAACCAAGTTTCTATATTTGCATGTTGAATTTTCCATTTTCATATAGTTATTTGTATTACCATTTTCATATAGTTTCTATAGATAGATTATAGTTACACACTACAAGAAAACACATGCATAATGACTACAAAATTATTTGTTATGTCGTTGTAATATACCTATTACGAAGAACTAACTATGAAATTAAATTAGTTGTTAGCAGCTCGTCGTACTGGACAAGTCGTCATAACGTGGTCGTACTACTCACTACTCACGACTAACACAAATCACGTAATATAGGCGTAAAAAAATCTGTCGTACCTTAGACGTAATGTTACGTCATTTATTTTATTCGTTTATTGGTCATAATCATTTGACGTTATGTAGACATAAATACTACGACGAATGAACATCGACCGTAGTCGTAAATGGGTCATAATTTTTACGACTACATTACATCGTAATTTGATGTTAATTGGTCGTAATAGTTACGACCAGATTACGTCGTATTAATATTATTTTGGGAAAATATATTTTAGTTTGAAATTTAAAATATTTATAATTTAAATTTATTAAAAATTCTTGAATTTGGAAAATTTTGAAGAAAAAAATAATATATCATAAAACATAATATCCAAAATATAATAATATTCAAAATACAAAATACATAACCGAAATAAAGCCAAATTATTAAGGTTGATGTCGTCGAAGATCTCGGAACTACGGTGATCGGCCCGTTGCTCTATATCCGCCTGCTCTTCCGGAGTGGAGTCGGGGGTAATGGCCGAACGCACAACTTGCCACATCTGTGCAAGAGCCGGGTTTGTCTCTGCAAGAACATCGAACATCCCCGCCAAGGACCTAATGTGGGTCCTGTTGGCCTGGTTGTCTGCCCGGAGCTCCGAAATGACTTGGTTGGCAGCCGTCGGATCTCTCCGGAGCTTAGAATCATCCTGCATTCTGTCGCATATTCAGCTCTCGCCCTAGGGACATTGTTCACCGTACCGAGCCCGACCATCCGTCCCCTTTTCTTCGGGACAATCTTCAATTAATGAAATAGATAGATTATAGTTACACTTTAAAAACTTGTTTAAAATATCAAAATAAAAAGAATAAATCAAATTTACATTATTTTTTTATCAAAGATCAAATTTACATTCTTTTGTTAAATTTTAGAAAATAATTATCAATCCATCTTATTATAACATAAGCACTAAATAAATATTTCCTTTTTCTAAGTTTTCTTACAGTTTCTATATTTCCTTTTAACTAATTCTAACCACTTCATAAATTGTACGAAGTTTCTATATTTGCATGTTGAATTTACCATTTTTATATAGTTTCTATAGATAGATTATAGTTACACTTTTATAACTTGTTAGAAATATCAAAAAAAAATTAAAAAAAATCAAATTTACATTCTTTTATTAAATTTCAGAATATATTAATCCATCGTATTATAACATAAGAACTAAATAAATGTTTCATATTTCTAAGTTTTCTTTGAATTCTGCATTTCTTTTCAACTCATTCTAACCAATTCATCAGTTGTGCCAAGTTTCTACATTTGCATGTTGAATTTTTCATTTTCATATAGTTCATTTTATTACCATTTTCATATAGTTTATATTGATAGATTGTAGTTACAATTTTATAACTTGTTAAAAAAATAATAAATAAAATTTACATTCTTTTTTTATCAAAGATGAAATTTACATTCTTTTGTTAAATTTCAGAAAATAATTTTAATCCATCTTATTATAACATAAGCATTAAATTTAACTTTCTTTTTTCTAAGATTTCTACATTTCTTATAAACTCATTCTAAACACTTCATCAATTGTACCAATTTTTTCTATATTTGCATGTTGAATTTTTCATTTTCATATAGTTTCTATAGATATAGTGCAGAGAATAAAAAGGAAAGGGGATAGCGGGTCGCCTTGGCGCAAACCCCGCGATGGCATGATATGACCTTTTGCCTCCCCGTTGATAAGAACCTGATAGGAGACTGAGGATATACACTTCATTATCAGTCCTACCCAGTGATGGTCGAATCCAAACTTCAGCAGCAGGGCCTCCATGAATCTCCATTCCACTCGATCATAAGCTTTACTCATATCTGTCTTGACTGCTATGAATTTTTCTTTACAGCTCGGATTGGTTCGAAGAGCATGAAACATTTCTTGCGCCACCAGTATGTTATCGGTTATCAGTCTCTTAGCCACAAAGGCTGATTGAGTCTCGGAAATCAATTCCGGAAGAATTCTCTTTAATCTGGACGAGAGAATTTTAGAGATAATCTTGTATCCAACATTACACAAGCTGATCGGTCGGAACTCTGTCATGGTAGCTGGTCTATCTGTCTTCGGGATCAAGCATATGTTAGTCTGATTTAGCCTTTCGTCGAGCTCTCCCGTCTCATAAAAGTTGCGTACCATAGTACAGATATCAGGCCCTATCGTACTCCAAAACCTTTGATAGAACAAGCTCGTCATTCCATCTGGCCCTGGAGCCTTTTCTGGGTTTATCGCAAAAGTTGCTTGCCGGATTTCTTCATCGTTAGGAATTTTCAGAAGCTGTTGGTTCATATCAGAGTTGACTGCCGCGGTAATAAACCGGAGTGTATCATCAATGTTCTCCGGGTTCGAAGAAGAGAACAGGTGGTGAAAATATTCAGTTGCTACCGCTTCTATTCCTTCCTCCGTCTCGACCCACTGCCCCATCGAGTCTTTCAGTCGCGTGATACGGTTTCTGGCTCTCCGCTGCTTCGTCTTCGCATGGAAATACTTAGTATTTCTATCTCCTGCTCGTAGCCAGAGGTTCCTACTTTTCTGTTTCCAGTACAGCTCCTCATCTCTGTAGGCCGCACATAGCTTCCATTTTATATCCAGCTCTTCTTCACTTGATATCCTGTCATCTTCTTGCGCTCGCTCTAGTTCTTTTTTAAGCTTCTCGATCAGTTGTAAATTATTGGAAGGGTGCTTCTTCTTCCATCGTGAGATAGCTCTCCGACTCTCCCGGATCTTCTCAAAAAGACTGGCATCGCGGTCTAGAGAAGACGATGCCCATGCTTCCTTAATTGTATCTTGGAATCCTTCTTTTCCAATCCACCGCCTATCGAATTTGAAATTTCGCTTGTTTTCTTTTTTCCTGGATTGGAACCTTGCTAGTATAGGTCTATGGTCCGAGCCCCATCTCAATAAATACTCCACATACGTGTGGGAAAACAGTTGATGCCAATCTTCATTGCCGACTGCACGATCTAGACGACATCGTACTCTCCCTGCTCTTGTCCGACCTGCCCAAGATAAGGGGTCTCCTGCAAATGGAAACTCAATCATACCACAGCAAGCAAGCATATTCTTAAATGGAAGAAATGATGCTTCAGATCTTTTTCTCCCTCCTTTCTTCTCCGCATTGCTTGTAATCTCATTGAAATCGCCTATCAGTAACCAGGCGCCGGTCCTTCTTAAGCCCATTCTCGATAGGCGTTCCCATACATTTTCACGGCATTCCACCACCGGATCTCCATACATGAAAGTGATATACACTTTATGTCCTTCAATCTGCGCTTCTACATCAATCATACGATTATTTGAAAAAATAATATCAACCGCAGAATCATTCATGTAGAACAAAGCCAAACCACCGCTCCTACCAACAGGATCCACGGTGCATAAATTGTCATAACCAAACTCAATTTGAAAGTCTTGCATAAAAGAAAAATTATTTTTTGTTTCTGAAAGAAAAAGAAAACTAGGGTGAAAACAGCGGTGCAACTCCCTTAGGTGTTGCTTAGTCAGGTAGGCTCCTGCCCCCTGACAGTTCCAGGCGATGGCACTCATATATGCGTACTGGGTGGTTTCTGGGACCCCACCGAACCTGATACAGTAGAAAATTTTCGGCCTTTAACAGCCGAAGGATACACCTCAATACGAGGGACCACTGTTGCGCCTGAAACTCTCCCGGGATGTAGACGCCCTTGTTTAGCCTGTTTGCCTTTAGGAGAAACACGCCCTCTGCTTGCGAGCTTCCTTGACGCTGCTATTCCTTTTGGATCTGGGCTTCTCATTCCCCGACGCTTATTAGTGATAGTGTGTTGTTGTTTCTCTGGCGGGCCTCTTTTGGATCTATCCAGCTCCTCGCTTGCTTTTGTTCCTGCTCTTTCTATCTTTTCTTTCTCTTTTCCTACCCCTCCCAGAGCTTGATCCTCTCCCCTTTTCTCCTGCTGAGTTTGTTTTGCAACCTCCTGAGTTTCTGGTATCACTACATCCTCCTCCATGCTTTCATCAAGGAGATCATCATCTTCTAGCATTTCTTCGTCCATATACAAATTAACACTTGCATATTGGTCCATCATTTGATTTATCTCCTCCTCACTCATTAGCTGTTGATCATCCTCAGTTGTTTCTTTATCTCCATGTCCTGTTTTTCCTTTCGCTATTTCTTGTTCCCGCTTGTCTCTTATTCCAGGTGAGGAAAGATCCACATTTATAGATGACTTCTGTAGCACTTCATTGGCTTTCTCTATGTTAGATTTTGCCCCACCCTTTTCCACGTACACCTGATTCTCAGGGATCTGCATGGGAATTGGTTCAGAAATTTTAAGAACTCCACTAGCTACACGCATGGGACCCTGGTTGTCTTCTTTCTCACAAGTTGTCCCTACAATGGATTTTCCTTTGATTCTTCGCCTTCGTTCCTCCTCTGTTTCCGGCACTGCATCACGCTCATTTTCCTGTCCAACCACTGGCCTGGCCTGTATATCTGTCCTTCTTTCTGCTGCACGGACTGGTTGCCATTCCAACCTAGGCGCATTCCTTGGTTGGTGTTCGTATCTTCTCTCAACGTGATCACTCATATTGTAGCGATGATACTCAGAGACCGTACGTTGAGAGTCTGGAGAATTTCGGTTTGATCTCGATGACAGTTCAAATCTCCTCCCCACATTAGACTGCGACTGATGGCGGTTCTGGTTTTTAGGACTAGAGCCTTTTACTCTCCAGCTGGAGGATGATGCAGAGTCTCCATATCGGCTTCTGTGGACGTTATTCTCCGAGCTTCTTTTGGACGATCTCGCATCTTCTCGTATATCTCTGTTGTACGGATGATACCTCTCCCGATCTCGGGGAATTTTTCCAGAAGAGTTATGGTCAAGTCTATTCCAGACATTATTTTCAATATTGTCCCTTCTACTCGAGATTCTAGCACGGAGGTCTCCATGTTCTGTTACTCTACCCTGCTCTGTTCTTCTTCTATCGTTCCTTCGTAAGGGAGGTTCCGCTATTTTCCTAACCCATTCTGGACTCTGCGATTTCCTCATCTGTGCATCGAACCTCGCCCTCGTATCCAAACCTCTTACCGGGGCGGAGAAAGCCTCTCTAGCAGCTAGTTCTTCCTTCTCTTTTTTCTCCAATCTTGCAATACGATTTGCTTCTCTCTGTTCTGGGGCCAGCTCCGGACAGGTACCTTCCTCATGGGAGATTCTCTTACACGTATAGCAGTATCGGTGTAGTTCCTCATAAGACAACGACACCTTGATCACGTCTCCGTTTGCGTATCCAGCCTTACGTTCAAATTGTAGAGGTTCATCTGCGTTTATTTGGACTCGAACTCTTCCATTCTCCACGTCTACCTTATCAACCTCTCCAAGAGCCCCTCCTATGCTTCTGTAGGATTCATCTTTTTTATAATGTGTAGGTACACCAGTGATCGTCACCCACAGGAGGAGGAAATTTGGATAGTCTTCATTGATTGTTGGGGTCCATCTTTCCAGCGAAAAAGTCCATTTATTGAAATGGCATGGTCTGCGAAGCAACACCTTCTGGAGGTCCTCTTCTTTATCAAAA
Organism: Brassica oleracea var. oleracea; assembly: GCF_000695525.1. Taxonomy (NCBI): domain Eukaryota; kingdom Viridiplantae; phylum Streptophyta; class Magnoliopsida; order Brassicales; family Brassicaceae; genus Brassica; species Brassica oleracea. The sequence goes on along the minus strand of NC_027754.1, from coordinate 3,359,879 downwards.
TCAAATTGAAACTTATTATTCCCAAGGTTTGTTCCGCGTACTCTACCCTCGACATCCCAGATCCTACGCTTTGGCATGTGCTTGATTAGGGCATCCACGCTCCGTCCATCCTGATGAAACATTCTCCCCACAAGGGAGAGTTTGTATTTTTCAACTAGGTCTGTATAGTCAAACTCCGGGACTTTTATGATCTCCTCCTCCTCTTGAAAGCGTCTCCGGACATGTCGGGAGTTTTCAGCCTTTGATCTTTCGTTCCTAGTACGGTACATCGTAGCCGCCCGTACCAATACAGCAGCGCCCTAGTAAAGGGGAGAGTTTGAGTTATCAAAAACAAACCGTCAGAAGCTAGTTTTCTTGATGCTCACGGTAGTCAAGGATCTGTTTACAAAAAAACAAAAAAGCACTGCAAGGGGCAGGAAACCTAGGACGAGAGGAGTGTGGAGTAGTCTCCCTCTCTCCTATAGTCGTCGTAAAGCTCTAGATCCTACGCCTTGTCAGAGAAGGCTCAGATCTGAAAATCGCCTTGGTCGTCGCCCAAAACCCTAATGAAGAGCACTTTTTGGCTATCGTCTATCTAAAGATGTTTCTATAGATATATTATAGTTACACTTTAATAACTTGTTTAAAATAAAAAAAAAATCATATTTACATTATTTTATTTAGATCAAATATCAAATTTACATTCTTTTGTTAAATTTCAGAAAATAATTTATCCATCTTATTATAACATAAGCACTAAATAAATCTTTCCTTTTTCTAAGTTTTCTTACAATTTCTACATTTCCTTTTAACTCATTCTAACCACTTCATCAATTCTACCAAGTTTCTATATTTGCATGTTGAATTTTCCATTTTCATATAGTTCATTGTATTACAATTTTTATATAGTTTATATAGATAGATTATAGTTACACTTTTATCACTTGTTAGAAATATCAAAAAAAAAAATCAAATTTACATTCTTATGTTAAATTTCAGAATATAATTATTAATCCATCTTATTATAACGTAAGCACTAAATAACAAATTCATGTTTCTAAGTTTTCTTTCAATTTATGCATTTCTTTTTAACTCATTCTAACCAATTCATCAATTGTACCAAGTTTCTACATTTGCATGTTGAATTTTTCATTTTCATATAGTTCATTTTATTATCATTTCATATAGTTTCTATTGATAGATTATAGTGCACTAAATAAAACTTTCTTTTTTGTAAGTTTTCTTACATTTTCTACATTTCTTTTAGCTCTTTCTAACCACTTCATCTATTGTACCAAGTTTCTATAAATTTGCATGTTGAATTTTTCATTTCAAATAGTTCATTGTATTACCATTTTCATATAGTAGATTATACTTACAGTTTTATAACTTGTTAAAAATATTAAAAAAGAGAATAAATCAAATTTACATTCTTTTGTTAAATTTCAGAAAATAATTATTAATCCATCTTATTATAACATAAGCACTAAATAATACTTTCCTTTTTCTAAGTTTTCTTACAATTTCTACATTTCTTTTTAACTCATTCTAACCACTTCATCAATTGTACCAAGTTTCTATATTTGCTTGTTGAATTTTCCATTTTCATATAGTTCATTGTATTACCATTTTTTATAGTTTCTATATATAGATTATATTTACACTTTTATAACTTGTTAAAATGTCAAAAAACCAGAATAAATCAAATTTACATTATTTTTTAAATTTCAGAAAATAATTATTAATACATCGTATTATAACATAAGCACTAAATAAAACTTTCCCTTTTCTAAGTTTTTTTTACATTTTCTGCATTTCTTTTTTACCCACTCTAACCACTTCATCAATTGTACCAAGTTTCTATATTTGCATGTTAATTTTTTCATTTTCATATAGCTCTATAGATAGATTATAGTTACACTTTTATAACATGTTAAAAAAAAAAATTTACATTCTTTTTTTTATCAAAGATCAAATTTACATTCTTTTGTTAAATTTCAGAAAATAATTATTAATCCATCATATTATAGCACAAATCTTTTAATATATATCAAGATTTTCCTAACAGAAATAAATTTAAAATTTCGATATAATTTTTATTAAGACATCAAAATAAAAAATTAATTGTCATATCCAAAAATGAAAAAAAATCTTAAATCAAAGTCAATCAACATAGATTCTAATAGTGTCTATATTATTGCTTTGCTTCATGTTCTTCATTCATCTGGCTATATTTATTCCACTTGATGAACAAGGATTGTAAGTGTCTCAATATCATGACACTTAAATACAATTCCAACCTACAAAAAGTAGAAGAAAAAAAGATAAAATCTTTCAGAACAACTATTCAAAAGTATAGTAGATGTCATAGAATTTTTGAAATTCCCTTTTATGTTCTCCAAATATGTAGAAAACATATTTTTCCAGTGATTAGTAGTCCATCTCTCTGTGATCTTAAAGTTCACCATATCAAAATCATTCTAAATAATATATATAGATATGAAGATAACTTTCTCAAAAAATATATGAAGAAATCAAAAACGAAAAATGATATAATATAAGAAAATATTATAGAAGATGAGTAAGAAAGATCATTATCTGATTACAGAAACAAATTTTTGAACTGTTGGAAACGATTTTTCTAAGGGGGAGAAGTTGAAGAAGATAACTGACGTGGTAACTAAGAGGGGAATAGTGGGTAATTAAAAACAATTTTACTAGTTAAATTTTTAGATAAATCAGGGTAAAAATCCCTATATTTATGGCAATGAATTTATCTCCAATGGCATTTCATTTTTTTAAAGCAATAACTGTGAAATTAACTACTAGTACCTAGTTACGGCAAAAATTGTTGTATGTTCATAGTAATTTTCTTCTTCTTTTTTTCCAGCTAGCTCATTTCTTTTAATTATTTAGATAACTTGATATCTTTTATTATTAATATTTTAGTAAATATTTAATAGAATTTACAATTGATAACAAAATTATGAACGTTGGAATTTATTTAAGTCATGAAGATTTTAAAAATGTTTATGTACATGTGTGTATATATATATATATAAACTATTACATGAATTCAAAGAATTCTTATGAATTACTTATAAACCAATACACTTTTAAAGATATCCATTATATTTATTTTTAAGATATTCAATATCTAAATAAATATATATATATATCAATTTATTATATAACTTTATATTATTGCTATTGAATATTTTGACCTAATTTTTTTTTGACGTAAACACCACAAACTATGCATTAGTTTGAACTGAATTATATTTGTATCATTTAGTTTTTGAGGTAATACTTGATTCTTTTATTTAAATGATGTTAACTTTGTATCATTTCTACAAGTATTGTTAACACAGATTTGTATATGTATCAGTTATTTAAATATGTAAACTCATACTTTGTCAACTTTTCAAAAATGATGTAAATGAATGTGGGTTTTTTTATACCATGAGACTACAAATGTAGTGAAATTGATAAACGATTACATATGTTGTTTATTTCGAGAAGAAGAAGAAAAGAGGTTAAATAACATGATCACAGCATAAATAAAAAGTATATAAATTAAGAGAAACTTTTATTTGTCTTCTACTCGCACTTTCTTTGTAGAGAATCGAGTGATGATCATTTCTTCTTGTCCACGGTTTTGGTCAACGTTATCTTTGAAGAGCTTCCGTCAATGCTTGCCTTTATCATTTGTTGCGGTTTCAAAGTCATCGAGACCGATTCTGGAGGTTGAACTTTTTTTTGCCTCGGAGGTGTTTGCTTTCAACGGTGGAAGCATTGTGAGGTTAGTTTTATCAGCCATGTTTCTTTGTATTGTGTGTTTTATGTTTTCTTAGTTGATATGCCTTATTTATAGATAAAGGAAGCCAATGTGAACAAAGAGATTTTAACTAGAAAAACTTAGTACCACTGTTACTTACCTACAAATAAGGCATTTGCACATATAAACATATCATATATGTTTATTTGCAAAAAAAAAAAAAACATATCATATATGTTTGCTATCACATTGATTTTACCAGAGTTTAACTTAAACCAACACACGTTTGCATCTATTACTAACTGTCACACCGACTCGTCAAACTTCCCATCATTTAACACTTATTGAAACAAGAAGTAACGAACCAATGTTAAATGAAAAAAATACTTTGGTTTAGTAAGTTAAAAGAAGACATTCACATTTTATATCTTGTACTAGCACTTTCATACTTACCCAAAATTTAAACAAGAAGGAGTAACCTATATTTCAATGGAAAATTTTTAAACAGGCATCAAAACATACATTCTGAAATTAAATACCATGAGATATTATATCCAACGACGATAAAATTTAGGTAAATTTAACTAAATTAACCAGCAATGATAATTCATAAGTGTAACCATTTTAAAATAATCTCACAATTAAATATTTTCCAATTAAAATAATTCTAGCATTTTATTTATTTTTGACGACAAATAATGCTAGTATTTAAGTAAACCAATTATCAAGTGTAGTTTTAAATCAACAAACTAAAATCGTGTAGCTATTGATCAACAAACCTAAATTTATCATGAACACTATTTTATTTCTAATCAAAATTATTAAATATTTACGACGACATATTGTGTTCTGTGAAGTATAATGCCACTAATACTTGGATTTATTGATTCTTTAAATATGAAAACGGTCAATTTTGATCTACTTATATTTTTCTTGGCAGTGTCTGGTCTTCATTTTGTATAACTTATTTTAACTGTTTCTAATACAAGACAACTGTTGAAGTTTTACAATGATAATGTAGAATAGGCCCAATTCCCAGTTCTGGCCCAGTACGAAAGTCCCAACAAGAAGTCCAGCAAGGCATTGTTCTCCTTTACCTGCAAGGAAATACGTAGGTTATTGTCAATTGGGAAAAGGAAAATAAGCATAATGACGGTGGTGATATGTTATAAATAGAGAAGGTGGTCGTGACTTTAGAATCATCCGAGTAAGAGACAAATACGAGAGCTAGGAAAAGAGAGAGAGATCAAGAGAATCAGTAGTTAAGGTTTTGGTTCCCAAGAGAAACTTGTGATTTCTATTTTGTTCTTGTAAGGTTACTCATTGATAGTGAATAAAGGGAAAGAGCTTTTGATATTGATGTCAAACTAAGTTTAAAGCACCCAGCAAAGGTTTAAATCCTAACAGATAACTCATAGATTTCACTTACGATCTTTGTTTCTTTCTTTCTTTCAATTTTCAAATATTAGTTTTCTAGATTCTCACAAAAATACATTATATATATAATAAAACATGATCTTAATAACTAAGTGTTCTTGGCCTGGTGGTAAAGGGGTTCCAACTGGAGCTTCCGCCCTGGGTTCGATTCTCCTTGGCCACCCATAGACGCCTTAAGTGGTAAGAAAATCCTTGGTGATTAGTCGTTGGGCCTAGAAAGCCTTTGGGATCACACCAAAGTTATCAAAAAAAAAATGATCTCATGTTGGATAAGCTTCAAGAAGATTTGGAGTAGAAATTATCCTTAAATGAACAAAGATAACAAAAGCGATTTGTAACAGGATTAGAGTTTCCAAATACAATAAGAAATATAGAGAAGGATATCTAGTGCCTATAATAGTGATCATCGAGTTGTGATGAATCAATGAATTCTCAGCTACTTTATTTTGTTGGGTTCCTTTTAGAAGGAAAAGACTCAATAAGTTTGGTTGATAACCAAACTTTAAAGTTGAGTCACTGATATTAGTCCGTGAGATTAGTATTAGGATTTAGGATTAGTGAGACACTATATAAAATCTCTTAAACTAATTTTTGTAGTAACTCTTAAGAAACTGAAAAAGACAAAAGAGGAAAAAAAAGAGAAGGAAGCAGAATTCATCAGAGTTTGTCAAGGAAGGTTTGGAGGGTTAAAAGGATCCTTATGGGGCTGATATTTTATGGGAAGCTTCTTCAGTAGGTGGGTTAGTGGTTCACCAAAGGGATTTAAATTCAACTGTTGGATCTTCTTTTGTTTGGGTTCTAGTGAAGCTGATCGTCACAGTTCTTCAGCAGTGTTGTCTTGAGTGTTTGGTACATCCGACTGTGCAATCTTCTTTGATTGATCTGAAACTTGGCAGAGGTGTTGTTGATTTGCACGGTGGGGTTAGTATCTTGTTTCCGGAATCCTTCTGATCTGAGGTCATTTCGTTGTTGTCGGTCTTGAAGCTTTGGTGTTGCTTAATTTCTTGTCGTTGTAGTTCTTGTGTTTGAGATAGTTCTTTGTAGCTAGAGTCTTTGTTTTGTTCCGATTGTTGAACTGGAAGGACGTGGTTGTACGCATATCCATTTACATAGTGGATTTTTGAGTGGATTACGGTCCCATAGGTTTTTCCTTCTCACATCGGGGAGGTTTTCCTATGAAAAAATTGTTTGTCTCATTTAGTTATTGCTTATAGTATATCCTGCTATTGATATCACTCAAATTACCCTAAGGAATGATTTGTACTCTCTCAAATAAGAGGTCGAGTTGTAGCACTTAGGGATCAAATTCACAGGGAGCTAAGACACACAAAAGATCTAGTAGTTATGTGGTTAAGCTAGGCAAACATGTTTAAATGTAAATAGGAGTGGTGTGAGCAAGATAATTGCTGATTTGACTGATTGGGGGTTTTAAACATATATGAAAGGCGTTAGACTTAGGGTTTCTATTCAGACAATCAGGATTATAGAGATATAGAGACTAAGTGTATGTTGGATATTCTGGAACTCAAACTAAAGAATAATCGATCAACTTTCATATTTTTAGACTATCTATTGCCGGATCTAAGACCTCAGATGTCGCTTGATGGTCTTGAGAAAGTGTCGATCGATACCAATTATGGATTGTCGATCGATACACCTTTCATCCCGTCGATCGATGCAACTACTGAGTTGTCGATCGACGTCCCTTCCAGCAAGCTTTACCGCACGGGTTTGACTTGTTCACTAGGTTAAACTAAATCAGCTGTTGCTTTTTTCTAGCAATCCTAGCACAATGTAAACTAGATCAGACAAAACACCATTCTTCCCGCTTGCGCCCTAATATCTATGGACAAGGTCTTAGTTAGCTACTCTAGAACACGTGCATTAAAGAACAGCTCAATTGATTGATATCCTAACTAGAAATTCTATATTTTGGCCTAATCCCTCATGAATATATGAACCTTAAATCTAACAAAGAGAACTACTCAGACATGCCTAAACAATTCATAACAAGACAATGAATAAACTGCATATAATATATAAGAGTAGAAAAACTTGGAGTTCCAATCACAAATCTCTGAAGGAGTTCTTTGATCTTCTCTCCAAACCTGAAACTCTAAGTATTTTTCTGTGAAAGAAAGTATGAAAGCGTGTGTTGCCTCGAACAATAGCAGAACACATAAATATTAGGTTAAAACTCGTCAGTGGCAATTAAGTAATTCTTGTGGGACTTGGGCTTTAAATCGGCTGGAACCAAATCTGGTTTTGGCGCGCTTTGCCGTCGATTGACAACACAGTATGTGTCAATCAATTATCATCTTCAATCATTGATCGCTGGACTATTCGATGGTCAGGTACGGGTCTTTCTCATTTTATCTCCAAAATGCACCAAAATCACAACTTTTCTCCAAATCACTCCAAAACCTGAAAACATACTAAAAAGACTCCAAAACAACTACAATGTATTTAAAAACACCTATATACCATGGCTAAAAGTAGATAAAATCCATGATATACCAGCTATCTTCGAAGTATTTTCCTCACAGGTTCACACAAGGCCAGGGGAACACGATTTGCTATCATACTTTCGATGCGCCGTGTTTTTCCCAACAGAGTGGTATCAGAGCTTCTTGTTTTAGAGCTTTGGGTTTGATAACTTCAGGTTATTTTTTACTTGTGTCAATGATGGAAAATATGGGAAGGATGATAAGTTTGAATAATGCTAACTACCATCTATGGAAGGGCAAGATGGAGGATCTGCTCTTTGTTAAAGAATTTCATGTTTCGGTCTTCTAGGAGAAAAAGACCTGAAAAGAAGACGGATGAAGAGTGGAAGTTGCTTCATCGCCAAGTGTGTGGATTGATAAAGCAGTGGGTAGATGATTGCATCATACTGAGATTGAGACGGATACTCGTTCTTTATGGAAAAAGTTGTAGCAGTTGTATGCTTGGAAGACCGGAAATAACAAGATGTACATGATCAAGAGGTTTTCCATATAAAAAAACAAAGAGTTTCATTATTTTACGCTACAATCCACCTTTATATAGAAGCAACTTAATGTTTAGTCCATTTTAATTCAACATGAAATATAATTTTGTAATTATATGTAATATAATATATTAACGATTTGTAAAATTTTTGAAGAACTTGATAAGTATTCCCTTTTAAAATTTGCATGAATTCAAAATCATATATATATTTCGTTCTGGAACGATTAATAAAACTGTATGATAGCATCTCAACCACACATTCCATTTAATTTCAAAAAATTCAATAACACGAATTAGTTATCCACAAAATTTTCCTAATATAAACATATTTCTTTATATATTTCTAACATTTAGGCATTTAAAAGAATCATTTAACATATTTTTTTTTAGCAAAATCTACACACTTTAATTTTTTGTGTATATTAATGATTTTTAAAACAGTTCTTTTTTTAACAGCAAACTAGATTTGGATCCGCATGTCCGCACAGATTCATAAAAGGCATTATTATACAATAGAGCATCGATTAACAAAAAACATGTCGATAGCATAAAGTAAATGCGAAGATTTGTTAAAGGTGAGATTTAAAACGTTCCAAGCTTTTTTCGTCCCAAAATTCATTGGGCTGTTTGATGGATATGCCGCATTGGCATCCGTGATTTTGAGTACTCAAGAAGACCAGAACACAGCTTGGTACCACCAGACTTCATCACAAGATCTTCATTTTTTCGAAGGATATTATCATCATCAGCTCCTCCATCATCTGATGAATCTCCATCATCTGATGAATCTCCATCAATCATTTGAGAATCAGGTGGAGCCCAATCTGTTCTCGAGTTTAGCTTATGATAGAGTATTGATCCGGATTCTCAAAGACTCTCTCTCAACTCTATCTCACTGAACAATACTTCTTTATTCAATATAGAAAGGAACAAGATTACACTTGTATAACAGATATGAGATATGTTGGCCTAACCCAATTTTAACTCCTCAAGTCAAAGACTCATCCAAAATACAAAACTAATTAATTACAAATGGATACATCATCCTTTATTTATACTCAGCTCAAATCTAACTGACTCTAACTGACTTCTAACAAACTCTCTCGTCCAATCACCAAGATTTATTATTCCAGATCAGCTTATGCACTGGCAGTCCGACCCACTTGATCAAGAGCTCGAGACAACCTCGATTATTATAGCGTGTATCTACCACCTCTTCTGGCTGAATAACCAAACCATCGACATCCGTCAACTGCGATGGTAAAGGAAGGACAACATGATTGGATCCTATCACAACCTTCAACTGAGAGACATGAAACACCAGATGAATTTTGGACTCCAATTGTAAACGTAAGCGATAAGCCACCTTGCCTATACGACCCATAATCTCAAATGGTCCACGGTACTTAGCAGAAAGCTTTTGACATACTCTTTTGACATAATATTTTGCCTTTTTGTCAGAAACTCAAAAATCAGAAAAAGAAATTAGTATATTAAAGAGGAAAATCCTTGAAATTGAGCTCAGACTTTGAATAATGAGCACATACAAAGGGAGATCAAATTATCACATTCCAGGTTCGTTAGAAAACCTTCATACACAAATGCCCTGAATATAAAGCACCCAACTTTCTCGGATTCATAAGTTGATGAGGCTCAAAGTTTCTAGATTTACTTGGGATTTAGGAAAATTAAACCTGTGTTTTAAAGAAACTTGTTTGACTTTAGAATGGTTGGTGATAGAACTGGAAGAACTAACAAGAGAAGTCTATGACTGAAGCATGATGATGAAGACGGTGAACAGAAACATCAATCCACAGTGAGGCATTGACATTAGTTCTTGGTGTACAGAAGAAACATATAAAGATCAAAAACAGAATGATTTACTTTTTTCCAAGAAAATAATAAAGAGGGAAAATTTTGTTTTCTCTTCTCAGAAAAATTTAACGGTTGGGAAAAGTTGATGGTGTCGTTTTGCAATCAAGTTTTTCAAAGGAACGATTGCCAACTGTTTAATGTATTAACAAAATATGTAATATGAACACCAGTGGCAATTGTAATTTCTCTAATAAATAAAGGTGTGTTAATAAAAATGGCTGATGAAGGTTGTGGTATTGCCACATCGTACATGTAATTAGTTTACTACTTTAAGGTTACTCTTATCAGTTGCTTATCTTTTAATAATAAGGGAATAGTTCTTGCGTACAGAGGAAACATAGAAAGATCAAAAACTAGGAATTATTTACTTTTTTTCCAGGAAAATAATAAAGAGGGAAGATTTTGTTTTGTCTTCTCAGAAAAATTTTACGGTCGTAAAAAGTAGATGGCGTCGTTTTGCAATCAAGTTCTTCAAATGAACTATTGCCAATTGTTTAATGTATTAACAAAATATGTAATATGAACACCAGTGGCAATTGTTGTAAATTCTCTAGTAAATAAAAGTGTGTTAATAAAAATGGCTGACGAAAGCTGTGGTATTGCCATGTCACAGAAAATGACATACATGTAATTAATTTACTACTTTAATAAGTTTATTACTCTTACCAATTGTTTCTCTTTTAGTAATAAGGGGATAAATATACTATTTTTCTAGTATACTAAATGCATATCATATATTGGACTAACCCACACAATGTATCAAAAGTTATTAAATGTATTTAGGTATTGGACTTAATACTTCATTTCACATTTTTGGCGTAAAGAGTTAACAATTTTTCTAATAAAAGCCTATAATAAAACGGAAATTGGCTTGATTAACCCTGGAAACAAAAAATTAGGAAAATAACCATCGTAAGCTTTAGGCTAAGATATACAGTCAATATTATACAATAATTGACATATTACCCTTTTCTCACACGCACTTGTTCAAACAAAAAAAAATTTATAAATTACTTTTCCCCTTAAACTTTTAAATGCTTTTAATTTTTTGTTAAAAAAATTATTCAACTTTATGTTTTACATATTAAAAACGTAGATTTTTTTCTACACATAACATGAATTGAAATTTTCAAAACAATAATATACATTATTAGATTTTATACAATATTACATAAACTCGATTTTACATCAATAATATTTTACACATGCATATAGTATATTTAGATTTTCTTTTCAAATGAAATAAAATTTTGTTGTATTATATTCTATTTAGAAACATAGTATAGAAATGTAATGTACAAATTTTGTTAAAATACAATAGTGTTTAAGTATAAATGACATATTTCTACTAAATTTGATGGGGTTTGGATATTTTGTGTCTTTTTCAGATCCTAGATACCCGAACCCGATAAAGATCCGATATGGACCCAAAAATTACATGTATTTTACAGATATTTTTTAGTTATTGATCCAAACCGGCCCGTACTCGAAAAGAACCGACCCGTGTCTGAACCAAAAATTTACAATACCTATTGAGTCTAAATGTTTAGCTCCCGGATGATCTGGACCTGGAAAAAACCGATCTGAATCCGAACCCAACCCCGACCCAAAAGCCCATGCCTACTCTGCTCTCTCTATCCTATATGTACACAAAAAATATAATAGTACTTGGGCATAAAATAAGAAAACCCACGCGCATCAAAGAAAAGTGGGTGTAAGTCTATTTCATATGTTCACAGTTTCCAAAGTATGGTCATTTTCTTAGTTTTTCTCCAAGTCTGATTATCCTACCAATTAACCCATAATAAAATTTTGCGCAGGCCCAACATAATAATATTAATATTATGTTTGAATTGGATAAGACACATGTCATTATCTTGTTCTACTATATTCCGTGAAAATAAGTTATAGTATAGTATGTGTTTTTAGTACAGTTATTTATGTAAGGTTACTATACTTTCAAATGTCTAGAACCTGCATGACTCGGACCTGGAAATAACCGACCGAACCTGACCCGAACGCCCATTCCTACTCTCCCCACCTCTCTCTCTCTCTCTCTCTCTCTCCCCCTACATGTACACGAAAAATAGAATAGTATTTGGATATAAAATAAGCAAACCCACGCGCATCAAAGAGAATGGGTCTAAGTCTTTCTCAAATGTTCACGGTTTCCAAAGTATGGTTATTTTCTTAGTTTTTTCCTCCATTATGGTTATCCTACCAATTAATCCATTAACTCTGCGCATGCCAAACATAATAATATTAATATTATGTTTGAATTGCATTGGGAACATGTCATTATCTAGTTCTACTATATTCCGTGAAAAAGAAATTATAGTATAGTACGTGTTCTTAGTACAGTTATTTATATAAAGTTACTGTACTTTCAAATATAGTTTTGTATTCTTTATTTTTGTCTACATTATTTGTTTAAAATAGAACAATATGTCATACATTTAAATTTGATACTTCTCTTCTCTGCCATTTTGTATGATTGCTTGGAATATAAAATTCATTCCGTACAAATGTTTGACAAAGGGATTGTGTCTAGTTGAAGGACGTTTTTTGCATCAACAAAAGCTTTGATTTCTTCTCGTTCTATTTTAAAAATAATGCTCAACTAATGTAAATAGAATGGACCATTTTCTACATTGTTTTATTAAGGGTCCATATTATGTAATGTACATGAAAAACAAAATATTATAAAGTATTATATATTTCAGATTTTGATTTTATTTAAAATATTTAAAATTTATATTATAATTTATATTTATATTTGGATTTAGGGTCTAGTGGCTAGGGTTTAAGGTTAGTAATTAAAGGTTGGGTAAGGTTTATTATTTAGGGTTTGAGAGTGGAATTGAAATCTTATATTATTTCTACTATACGGAATAAAATACTTTTGGATTATACCATTTATTGCAAAAGTGTTTTATTATTTATCCAGATGTTTACTGTGCACAGTGGAGTTGATTACACTAAGAAACACTTTTTGACTTTCTATTACACCTAGAGATACTTCTTACATGTGACATACTTTGTTGTGGGCCAGCAACAGATTGTGGACAATTTTGTCCTTAATGGAAAGGACAGTTGTGGATGAGTGATTTGTGGACGAGTGATGTGTTTAGGTGATTTGTGGACGGGTGATGTGTGGATGAGTGATGAGTAATGTGTGGATATGTGATGTTAATGTGTTTATAGTAGATAAGTGGACAAACTCTCTGTTTTGATTTCATAAAACTATACAACAATACGTGGACATAGACTCATGTTACTAAAATTATACCATAAAACGTGGACACAGACTCTGTTATCTCCAATACAAACACTTGGCTTCTTCAGCTCAATTGATAAATTATCTGCAGTTAAACTTCAATCAAGATGAGAAAGAGATGATATTGTGAGTATGAACGGACAGAAAAATTGAAGAACCATTTACCTTTTGTCGGAGAGTAATAGATCTTGCATGTCAGAGATTTCTGATCCAAGGAATTTGCGCTTTGTCATGATGTGGATGGATGTAATTTTGATTAGAATTGAATTTAGATCTCGAGATGATGAATGGAATCGAATGAATATTGTCCATGTACACAACTAGCTTATAATTCTGTTAAGATGTTCATGTCGACAACTAATTTATAATTCTGTTCTCCACGCTTTCGTGTCCACGTCCACAATTTGTTTACACATTAATATATATAATATATATATGAACATGAATCTTAAAAGATAGAGAATTTTACATATAGTTTATTATGACAATTATTTTTGTTTAATATATTTTAGAACTTGAGATAAAAGTAAATAAATACATAAAGTAGAATAAGAAAAATAATAAAATGAAATAAGAAGAGGAGAGAGATTCTCTTTAGTTTATGGTCATAAGAGTCTTTTTGACAAAAGAAAGTGTGTCTCAAGTGATAAGTGTCTTGTAATGTAATTTGAATGTGAGAAAATGCCTATAGATGTAAAAAATTCCCGTAAATATTGTCCACATCTGCAGTAGTCGACGTCATCAACTTTTTACCTCATTTACCAGAGTACTTGTATGCAAGAAGTGTATAACCGGCTCAAGTCGTACATAATTTTAAGTTGAATTTTTTACATCAAGAGGCACTTTATCACTTTTCAATTACATCCAAAGCCACAATGCACTTCCAAGACACTTTTTCATGTACAGAGAGAATATACATATTTGCCCTTAATGAGAAGAAAATGAGATCTTTCTTATACAAGAGGAAAGAGAAAATGTGTTTTTTTATTATTGTTTACTCTACTTCTTAATATTTTATTTTTTTTATTTTTAAATTAAAAATACATATAGAAAATTTTGTTGATATAATAAATTATATTTTTTTATTCTCTATAATTTGATATCCACTTTGATATATTTTTTTGTTATATTTTAAAATTTATACTTGTACACATATTCAGTGATTGTGTTATGGATGAGTGATATGTGGATGTTTGAAAAACATGGATAACTACTTGTAGAATATAAGCATAGAACAACACATGTGGATGGGTGTGAGAAGATAAGCGTGGACGGGTAAACATGGACGGGTATTTGTGGACGAGTAAAATTATGATTAAAATTCAAAATTCAGCATACTACATATCTCATGGTGGCTGACTGTGACGAGCTCGAACCACCGCAGCTTCACCGAGCTCATCCACGACGATGTTGAGCTCGGAATCCATGGTGTGGTTCACTGGGAAGAGGAGCTGACTCGTTTTGACCGGGGGTTTTGGAGGAGGAGATGACTCGTTTTAACTTTTTGGTTTGTTTAGCTTTGTTTTCATCACTCAAGGTTTTTTTTCTCGACATGTATGTTGTAGTTATTGGTTTGTAGCTTTGTTTTCATCACTCAAGTTTTTTTCTCGACATGTACGTTGTAGTTATTGGTTTGAAGTTATTAATTTGTTCATCCTTGAAGTTACTACTCTATCCACCACATCAAGTTTCAATTCCTTATCCACAAATTTAAGAGATCTCTCTTGTTCTTTATTCATGGTTATGTTAGCGTCAATATCCACAATATAATCAAAATCTTCTCGTCTCCGTCCACAGACAAACATTGTTGTTGGATTTGTGTCCTCACTACAAGAAAACAGGGGGATTCTGATGGCCGAAATCGTCGGAA
>NC_027754.1:3338999-3344572 GCF_000695525.1 Brassica oleracea var. oleracea | reverse complement strand
TTCGTCGGAATTTCGTCGGAAATGGCCGACGGAATTCCGACGACTTAGATTTTTTGGATTTGGTCGGAAATTTGTCAGTATTCCGTCACAAATATCCGACGACCTTGGTGTCCGTCGGAACCTCCGTCGGAATTCGGTGTGTTTTCTTGTAGTGCCTTAAGTTCAACTATTGTGGAGCTTGCTCTGATGAAGCTTCTCGAATTTTTACATTCA
The DNA here is from genome assembly GCF_000695525.1 of Brassica oleracea var. oleracea. NCBI lineage: Eukaryota > Viridiplantae > Streptophyta > Magnoliopsida > Brassicales > Brassicaceae > Brassica > Brassica oleracea. The sequence goes on along the minus strand of NC_027754.1, from coordinate 3,344,359 downwards.
TCTCCGTCCACGTATCACCCGTCCACGTATCATCCGTCCACGCATTGAATCTATATTATTAAAAGAGAAGTACCCATTTGAAAATGTTCTTACTTCATTAATTAAACTTTCTTTTTTTTTGCTTGTCTTTTTCAGTTGCATTTATGAAATATCCTTAAACGAATAAAACTGTCTAATTTATTACTTGTCTTTTCAGTTACATTAATGAAATATGTTTAAATGAATTTAAACTTCCTATTTTATTGTTTGTCTTTTTCAGTTACCTTAATGAAATATCCTTAAATAAATTTGAACATAATGTCATTTAATCAACCAAAAAAACTCATAAGTTATCCTTACGCTATGTTTTTAAAAATTATATGGTATTATTTGCTCATAACTCATTTGTCATTTGATAAATTGTTAGAAAGAAAATTTTAGCATAATATAACTCAGTTGTCATTTGCTAAATTTATGGTTTTATTTATATTTTTTATTATTTAATTATAATATTTTCATTTTATATTTGAAAGATAAATGAATTTTCTTTCAAACAATATTTTTGTTAATGTATTTTTTAAAAAATAATCAGTTAAAATTGTTATTATCATTGAATATAATTATTTTTGACATAATTTGAGTTTTCGTTTACATTAAAACTTATCATATTTTAGGATAATTTTAATGTAAAATGTAATTTTCATATTTTTCAAAAAAATTCTAAAAATATTTTTAAAATATTTTGTTATAACTGTTAAAAATGTTGCATTTCAAATAAAAAGGTAAAGATATTAAAAATATTCTAATTAAAATATGTAAAATTTAATATAGTTTTAAGAAAATGGTCAAAATAAAAAAAAATTACACATAAAATAATCATGATTTTTGTTAACTGGGCGGATCATTATTTATATGATATCGCACACGAAAGAAAAATTTGTGTTTTTAAAATTATCTAATTAACTCTATACTTTTTTTTTATGATATCCCACATTCGTAAAAAAATAAAAAAGTTTAAGATGCAAAAAAAAAAATTTACTTAATGAATATAATATGAACGAATATTACAAATACATCAATTAATAAAATAAATAATTAAAAACTGAAAATTCATATCCGCGCTCAGGGTCTAGTGTCTATTAAAGGCAAAGTTGTCCACAGTTTATTGCTGGCCCACAATAAAGTGTCTCACATATAGGAAGTGACTCTCAGTGTAAAGAAAAGTGGCTTAAAGAGTAATCAACTCTTTTAAGTTTCTATATTATGTCAAAATCAGTTCATTCTCTTCATTGTTTTTCCCATTTTAGTTAGGTAGCAAATTAACCCTTTTAAAATTACCCAAAATAAAAATTAGGGCTCTTCGTTTGGTGAAAGAAGTGATTGAATCTCTGGTTAGCCAGTTTATGCAAACTCGTTTTGATATATTTTCTGCAAGCTTGAATTATTTAATCTTGATTTTTTTTCAGCTTGAAAAGGTTGAAATTCATTTCTGAATTTTTAGTTTGAAGATGTGTTTCTCAATGCAAAATATCAATGGATTTAGGTCATGTGATACCTAGGAAGTGACAATGTGAAGCTTTAACGATTGTGTTGAAAACTTAAAAAAAAAACACTTGTTCAAGTGGCATGATAAAACATATCTTGAAGAATTTGATGTTTTGGCAAATAAACAGTCTATGGTGGAGATCTATTTAGCTGAGATAAAAGGAGATCTATTTAGCTAAAGGACAAACATGAGTGAGATTATTGGAGTAACTGAGTCTTAGAATAAAGTTTTAGAAATCCCATAGTGTCATAAACTAATTTCATAAGTGTCATGGGTTTGCTTATACGTGAAGAACAATCTAAACGTCACAATGACATTGCTGTTTAGCTTGCATGGCTTTATTTTTTAAACCTCAAAATCCCTCAAGAATCCTTTCTTTCATTAATCTTACCATGAGGAAGTCGATTCATCTCTCGTGGCTTCATGAGAGATTTCATTTAGGAGCAGCCGGACTTTTAGTCTCTCGGGAATCAGTGCTACATGATCCTTCAGCTTCACTGCTTTGGAACTCTTGGCTCGACAAAGCTACATGTCTGAATTTCTTCATGTCTGCATTGTATGATGTCTGACTATAATCCGTGCTTGTTCCTGATGTCCCGTAAACTTTGCTATTTCCAGGCTTCACACTTTCATTTAGAGTATCTAGTGACATTTCTCCTTCTAATGCTCTTACAATCTGAATAAACATAACAAAACATTATACTATTATGTTACTATACGAAAAATTAGATTTGTTGGGTTGTTATTTTGATTCACCTGGCTCATCTTTGGGCGTTTACGTCCAGAATGGCGAATACTAGCAGCAGCACAAGTAACCATTCGAGCCATTTCTTGAGGGTTGTAGTTGCCTTCAAGCCTTGCATCGGCAAGCTCATTAAAGTTTCCATCTTCTAGTGCACGAGCCATGATAGGACGAGCCTATATTTTAGATTAATGCAATCATTACCAACCACAATAAAAAGGCAAAAAAATCTTACACAATTAACTGTTTATAAGTAAAAAGAGTGGAAATGAAAAAAAATACCCAATCCACTAAAGTGTCATCCATGGTGCCGCTACTATCAACCGGTCGTTTTCCAGTGATTAGTTCCAGTAACATGACACCGTACGAGAAAACATCTGATTTCTCTGTTAATTTACCGCTTGAAGCATACTCTGGAGCTAGATATCTACACATGTTTGTGCAAAAAAAGAAGCAAACTGGTCACACTACAATGGTTATGTTTCTTAAGTGACGAGTAAGATTTTATCTAGTAAAAGTAAACTTACCCGAAAGTTCCCATCACACGAGTAGATACATGAGTATAGTTATCAGAAGTTAACTTAGCTAATCCGAAATCAGCCACCTAAAAAGACAAAAGCTTAAAGTCATCAGCTTTAGCAATGTTTGTATCAACATAAACCAAAGAGGAATGCAGCCACTAGTTTATCACCATTGCATCAAAGTTAAAGTCCAGGAGAATGTTTGCAGACTTGATGTCACGGTGAATGATCCGAGGATGACCTGCGGCGATATATAAGCCATAAAGAAATTATTAGTTAGAAACAGAGCTTTCTCTGTTTTCTAACATTGGTTAAGAAAATGGTTTTTGGTGAAATGTTGAAATTTACAGTCTTCATGAAGGTAAGCAAGTCCTTTCCCAGCACCTAAGGCGATGCGCATCCTGGTGGAGAAATCCATTACTGGAAGATTCTTCCCTGCAACAACAACAACAACAAAATTTACAACTTTCTTGAATCTATAGACGCTAGAGAAAACATTGTGTTGTAACCTAAGTGTCTTACCATGAAGATGATACTCCAAAGTATTATTAGGAACAAATTCATAAACCAACATTCTTTGTGCATCAGCTATGCAGTAGCCAACCAAAGAAACAAGATATCGATGATGCACACGACTAATGATATCAACCTCAGCTTGAAACTCTCTTTCTCCTTGACCGCTACCCGATTTTAAGCTCTTAACTGCGACTTCTTTACCACTAGATAACACCCCTTTATGGACATAGCCGAAACCTCCCTGTCCCAAAAGGTTAGAATCCGCAAAACCTCCTGTTACAGCTGCGAGCTCTTGGTAAGTAAAAGTGCTTTTGTTGAATCCAAGGGCTAGAGTAGGCGGAGGAGGAGGTAAAACCCGGCGTGCTGGTCCCGAGTACAAGGAGGAAGCATCTCCACTTGTAGGCATCTGCTGAGGAGGAGGCAGTGATGGTCCACCGCCCCCCCAACTATTAGGAGGTTGTTGGTTTTGGCCTTGTGAATTTAGATGCCAATTTGGGTAATTCTGTGAAGAATTGTTGTTGTTGTTGTTGTTGTTTCCATAGTATTGATATTGATTTCCTGAGACAATACGAAACTTTTAAAAACTTTTAATACAAGCACAAATATATATATATATAAATGGTTTTACCTTTCATGGATTCAGGGTAGAAGGAATCTTTTCTCTTCTTTTTGCGTCTAAGACACACAATAATAAGCACGATCATCAGTAGTCCAGCTCCAACTAGTACACCTATTATGATCGCCGTATTCGTATTATTTCCTCCTCCTCCGCCTCCTCCACCACTTCCACCAGAAGGAGAATTATCCGAGCGAGATCCCCCATTGTTTCCAGACGGTGACGATCTGCTGCCACTATTATCTCCACCCCTAGAAGGAGGGGAGCCACGTGACGGTGGAGACTGATTTCCGCCGCCATTTCCTCCACCGCCTTGTGATGCTGGAGAAGGAGGAGAGTTATTGCTAGAACTGGGAGGAGAAGGAGCTTGTGGAGCTGGTGGCGAGCTGGAATCAGGAGGTGGAGATGATGAGTCTCCTTGAGTAGGAGAAGGAGGAGACGGTGGAGTGGAGGATGTTGAACTTGAATTAGACGGTGGAGATGGAGAAGAGCTTGAATTTGACGGAGGAGATGATTCAGGGGAAGAAGCCATCAGAGAAGAGGAAGAAGAAGAGGAAACCTCAGAAATCAAAACTCTCTGCCTTCTTTCCGTTAATCACTAGAATTGTCTCAAAACAACAAACACCAAAACATTGAGAAAATTTGGACATGTTTTCTGTCTTAATATGTTCGTTATCTAACAACTAACAACAAACAAAAGAATGCTAAACTTGAGAGATTTAATACAAAATTAGCAAAACATTAGTACCTAAAAGGAAGATAGAAAGGGGAGTGAGAAAGAAATAGAGAGTTTTTGGTAAGAAAAATGGAGATTTGCTCTGTCTTCATCCCGACAAGCATGCCTCTTCTCTCTCAGTCTCTGTCTTAATGACAGTTTTTGTGTTAGTTAGTTAGTTAGTTGCTTTGGTCTTATTTTTCTCATTTTGGCTCCGTGATATTAGGAGTTAAGGATGTTGATTTAATTCCACGTAACCTCATGCACTATTTTACCTTTTCGTTCGTAGAGGATCTCAATTTAGTTCTCGTCCGTTCCATCTAATCCACATCGTATCTTTTCGTTTGGTTTTGACAACTCTCGAGAAAGAAGAATTTTTTTAGAAATTTGGCGTTGTAATCTTTCCATTTATCTAGATTTTTCCATTACTTTTATAACACGTTATTAGCACGAATACCCAAAGCTAATACCCAAATCGAAAAACCCTAAAACCCTAACCCTAGCCGGCGACCCGACGAACCCTAAACCCCGATCGCGTCTCTTGTTCCCGCATCTGTTCCAGCTCGCGTCCACGATCAGCTTCAGCCCAAGGCGTTCATGACCCTAGCTCAGACGTTCGCGACCCGAGAGCAGCTGCAGCACGCGACCTTTTCCCCGTTCGCGACAGCATCAGACAGCTCGCGTTCGACGATCAAGGCGTTCCCGATCAAGCAACAAAGGACGTC
>NC_027754.1:3336422-3338977 GCF_000695525.1 Brassica oleracea var. oleracea | reverse complement strand
CGTTCGTGTCCAGCTCGCGGCTCAACTCCTTTGGTGGTCCGATTCAACAATCATCTAAGGTTAAAAGGTAATTCAAAACCTAAGAACCCATAATCGACATGGATTGATTGATAAAGAATGAAACCCTAAAACCCTAATCTTTATGAATCAAAACCATATAGGGTAATAGATCAAAAATCCTAATTGAGTAAATCGAAACTCTAAAAGTTCGATACCCCAAACCCTAAATCATGTTCCCACATTATTAAAATCTCAAATCGGTTTTTACAAGTTAAAATCCGATAAACCCTAACCCTATATCTATAAACCCTAAATGATATAAGTATCAAAATTAATTATACTATAATTATCAAATCACATATTAAAACCCTAATCGAATATTTTGAAATCAAAACTGTTTTCGGTTTTGATCATTGAGGTTTTAAATCTGATTGAATCTGATGCTATGCTGCTAAAATTGTTTGACCGTTAAATTGATAGAATTATTTTCTCATCCTGCTTGGTTAATTGTTCATTTGATTTAAAATTGTTTAAACCGACCAGCCTGTTAAAACATTGATTGAATCTGATAGGTTGCTAGCTTGCTTTGCTTATATAATCCGATAGGATGATAGATTGATTGAGGTTTACTTGTTTAAAATCCGAATGATCTGATTGCATGATTCTTGATGTTTAATATTGTGGGAACCGAAATTCGCACTATCGATTTCCGTTTAAATTAGGAAAGTTGGGAAAACCCTAATTTCCCAGAGGTCTCAGATATCTGTTAAACCACACGCCAAGCAATCATAACACGCAAGTAAAGACGAAAAAGAAATAAGAAATCGTAAAAGAGAGCAAAAGGAGTTTTATTCCGAATTCCCGTATGAGCGTTACAACAAGGTCGAAGCCTCGGCTATGAGAGCTGTCGGCGAGATTCCTAGTTCTAACAACCTAAGACTGCAAAACCTAGTTGAATCGCATCTCGAAGTAACAAAAACGGAAAGTTGCCTAATTGGTCTAAGTGCTAAGTTTGCTCTGAAAAAGTCTCCCTCATGCCTCTCGCCTAGGACTCCTTATAAACTCGCTCCTAGGTCGGTTTACGCTTTTCCCCTTCTGCCCTTAAGCCGTCATAGCCTAAAAATGGAGATATTCTATTTTTCCCGATCTTCGTAATTATCTTCAAAATTTCGTATTTATCCGCGAAAACTTGACATTTATCTTTCCTTACGAACCAAGCGTAAACCGTCATACGGCTTACGGGCTGTTGGTTAAGAAATCGTAAGTTGGGCCTCGAGTCATGTCTTAGGTCCCTTTGGGCCGTCTTCTGACTCGAAGCGTTTATTACGGCTTCTTTCGATAAAGAACAAAATTTTCGTGATTTTTACAGTAAAGTTTGATCGATGACTTAGAATGGCAAGAAAAATGAAATGGGTTCGCTACGGTCTTCGGGAGGTAGCATCGAAGGGTAGACGAGAATGCATGGACTAATGTCGTATCGACGTTTCGGAAGAGCTTGGTTGCTACGTAGCGACCGAGCGGAACGGATGCTCGGTCGCTACGTAACGACCGAGCTTGGCTCGAGCTCGGTCGTTACATAGCATCCGAGCGGAACGGATGCTCGATCGCTGCGTAGCGACCGAGCTTGGCTCGAGCTCGTTCGCTACGTAGAGACCGAGAGGAACGGACGCTCGGTCGTTACGTAGCGACCGAGCTTGGCTCGAGCTCGGTCGCTACGTAGCGACTGAGCTTTGCTCGAGCTCGGTCGCTACATAGCGACCGAGCGGGACGGATGCTCGGTCGCTATATAGCGACCGAGCGAGACGTGCGCTCGGTCGCTTCGTAGCGACCGTGTGACCTTTTTCGGGCTTTTCTCTGATTTTTCGTGAATGTGTTTTCTCCGCAAGATTCTTCGTAAAAATAAATCTTTTTCGAAGATTTGTTTTTCGTAAAAACGTTCATGCCGATTTTTTCGGACTTTCAGACATTGATTCCGTCGTGACCGATTTTGACCCCAACAGTTAGCCCCCAGCTCGTTAGAACCATGAGCTTATTAGGCAAGTTAGAACAACTCGTTAGAACCATGAGGTTTTAGCGAGTGGCTTGGCAAGTTAGGTGAGTTAGGCGGAATTAATGGTCGAAAAGGTCTGTGGTAAGTGGTATTCTCGCTCTTCTAAAAGTAGAACGCGATAAGATTGGGGCTGCGCCTTATGACAGCTGCCTACGTACCCTTGTTGAAGGGATCAAGCCTTTCATAGTTCGTCGTGGAGTTAAGGTTCTTCCGTGATCTGTTTCGAGAGTTTTCTGCAGTCTGTAAACTTGCGGGATATCTGAAGACGCTCGAATATTGGCAAAGAGACAAATTTTGGGATCTCGTATCAAGGTTTTTGATACAATGCCTAGAGATGTTAGAGACCAGTGCACTGGGTTTAGGGCAAGACTTAGGTTTACTCCTGGCTTTAGAGGGTGCGATGACTAATTCGACTTACGTATCCCGTTTCATTTTCATCCTGATTCCATACCGATTTAAAGTCCGCGATAGGTTCTCGGCTTATACGACTTGTATGGTTGGAACC
>NC_027754.1:3333139-3334815 GCF_000695525.1 Brassica oleracea var. oleracea | reverse complement strand
GTTTTTATTTCTTAGTAATTTCCTACGAAAACTCCAAGTCTGATTTCAAAAATTTCAAGTCGCAAATACCTTAGTTCTCTCGAAGATGCAATTTTGTCTCTTCTCTTGTGTATGTTCGCCTTTTTCGATATTGGTGTTTATCCTTTGAAACTTGACATTTATCTTCCGAACTTGACTGATACGAAGTCAGTAAAACGCTTCAACGTAATCGTATAGTTGAGGCGACTAAGGTGTTAAGTTAACCGTTGCCGAATTATACGATTAATCAGAATCCACGCGAGAAAACTAGTCTTTGCGGGTTTTTTTTTATCGTAAAGTTTCAATGGTAACTCCAATCGAGACGAAACAAGAGACGTTTCGATCGAGATTTGAAGGAGAACACAAAGAAGGAGGTAAGGGCGAGTAGGAGCAAGCGAAGCAGTTTAGACGAGTCTTACTTGTTTTCGTCGTAAAATCTCAACGGAAACTCCGATTAAGACGAAACGAAAAGGGTTTCGATGAGGATTCAAAAGAGAACACAAAAGAGGAGCTTTTTGAAGCCTGACAGGTCGCTATTTAGCGATCTGAAGGTCTCACAGGTCGCTATGTAGCGAGTAGAAGTAAGCCAAGAAGAGTCCTACTTGTTTTCGACGAAAAATCTCAACGGAAACTCCGATTAAGACGAAACGAAAAGGGTTTCGATGAGGATTCAAAAGAGAACGCAAAGGAAGACTTTTCTGAGGCCTGACAGGTCGCTATGTAGCGATTGGAGGTCTGACAGGTCGCTACGTAGCGAGTGGAAGCAAGCCAAGAAGAGTCCTACTTATTTTCGTCGTACAATCTTAACGGAAACTCCGATTGAGACGAAACGAAAAGCGTTACGATGAGGATTCAACAGAGAACGCAAAGGAGGACCTTTTTTAGGCCTGACAGGTCGCTTTGTAGTGAGTGGAGATTTGGCTTGAGCTCGGCCGTTGTGCGTGCTCGGTCGCTACGTAGCGACCGAGCTTGGCTTGAGCTTGTTCGCTACGTAGCAACCGAGCTTTGTGCTTGCTCGGTCGCTACGTAGCGACCGAGCTGTGTAATCGATTTGTTGCGCTTCCTTTTTCCGCGATTAACCTAAGGGTTTTCTGCGGTTTTTGGGAGAACAAGTTTTACCCTTCCAAAATGTTTTCGGAGAACGTGTTTTGGTAAAACCCTTACGCATTGAGATTTCTCTTGTTCGGTAATGAGCCAAACTTACGGGGTTTGATAAGATTTATCGTTTCTCTTTATGTTTGAATTTCTTTTGTTCGGTAATGAGCCAAACTTACGGGGTTTGATAAGATTTATCGATTCCCTTTATGTTTAAAAAGAGAAATCGCGAGCTCGTTTCATTGCACTTCCTGTGGCGAAAAGTCGCAGCAAGGTTTTTCGGCGTTTGCATAGGCGCAGTGGCGGCTGGAGTTTTCTTACCAGCGTTGTTGGGAACTGCAATTTTCTCTTTCGTATTTCCAGACATTGTTTTGATCAAGCGTTTTGCGGCTATGAGTTAGAGTAATCCGTACCTCCCCTCCTTCTAGCGCCAAACTGTGGGAACCGAAATTCGCACTGTCGATTTCTGTTTAAATTAGGAAAGTTGGAAAAATCTTAGTTTCCCAGAGGTCCCGGATATCTGTTAAACCACACGCCAAGCAATCAGAACACGCAATTAAAGA
>NC_027754.1:3331861-3332965 GCF_000695525.1 Brassica oleracea var. oleracea | reverse complement strand
ACAAAAACGAAAAGTTGCCTAATTGCTCTAAGTGCTAAGTTTGCTCTGAAAAAGTCTCCCTCATGCCTCTCGCCTACGACTCCTTATACACTCGCTCCTAGGTCGGTTTACGCTTTTCCGGTTGCTACGTAGCGACCGAGCGGAACGGACGCTCGGTCGCTACGTACCGACCGAGCTTGACTCGAGCTTGGTCGTTACTTAGCGTCCGAGCGGAACGGACACTCGATCGCTGCGTAGCGACCGAGTGGAACGGACGCTCGGTCGCTACGTAGCGACCGAGCGGAACGGATGCTCGATCGCTACGTAGCGACCGAGCTTGGCTCGAGCTCGGTCGCTTCGTAGCGACCGTGCGACCTTTTTCGGGCTTTTTTCTGATTTTTCGTGAATGTGTTTTCTCTGCAAGATTCTTCGTAATAATAAATCTTTTTCGAAGATTTGTTTTTCGTAAAAATGTTCATGCCGATTTTTACGGACTTTCAGACATTGATTCTGTCGTGACCGATTTTAACCCCAACATATATCTTCTGCTAGGATTGATAGTTTTGTAATCTGATATGTTTTAAATAGAAACCCTAAATAATCCGTATGATAGGTTATATTGATCTGATTTGGATGTCTTTGAGAATTGAGAATCAGTATGCTAGGTTGATTGATTCATGATAAAATCTAATGTCTTTGAGGTTTAAGATTGTATGCTAAGTTCGATTAAATTGATTGATCTGATTATATGTTTTTTAGGTTTGATAAATTCAGATACTAGATAAATTATTTACACATGGTTTATGCAAAATACCAATCAGCCTTGAAACTGATTCATTGTAATTCATGCTTGAAATCTATATTCTAGTATTGCTAAAATCAGCCTTGAAACTGATTGAGTGATTAATAAATCTTTTTACTAGTCTTGCTAAAATCCATTGATTGTTAAACCCTAATTGCATGATTAATTGAATCCGTTTTGCTAGTCTTGATAAACTATAATATTATGAGCACATAGAAATAGTATTGTTGAGACTTACTAGAAATTGACTGATTGATTAATAGTCTCATTGTCCTTGTCCTCACAAGATTGAAATCCGAATTGATTATTTTTAAGAGTAAGAC
>NC_027754.1:3330876-3331691 GCF_000695525.1 Brassica oleracea var. oleracea | reverse complement strand
ATTAATTATTAGCCATCATCTTATTAAGAGTCTCAAAGATCAGTATCTGACTATAGAGAATCCTCTAGACCTTTGGACAGAGTTAAAAATCGAGATATGAGCACCAAAGAACGGTGTTATTACCAAAGGCCCTATTTGATTGGAGGAATCCCAGAATCCAGGACTATAAGTCCGTGGATGAGTCTATTGCTAGCTGAGAAAAAATAATGGATTACTGATGAGAAACAGTGAATTGAGACCTACTGGATTAACCCCATTACCTGATACCAATAAGGCCGCAGAAGAAAAAAAAAAGGTAACCACGTCCAGAATGATAGTCCACACGGTCATGGCCGTGGAGGTTGGAAAGGACGTGGCAATGGCCACTATAACACATTTGTCCGTGGGAATCACTATGGCAGAGGCTGTGGGTATCAACCCAATTTGAGCCATGGTCAAGGCAGTGGTCGTGGTATATCCTTTAAACCACAAAGCTCGACCAAATCAGTGTGCCATAGATGTGGAATGGGGAACAATTGGGCTAAGATATGAAGGACTCCCAAACATTTTTGTGACCTCTATCAAAGAGAGTCTGAAAGGGAAGAATCCTGAAACCCACTTGGTCTATAAAGATGGTGAAAATAATTTCGAACATGATCAAGATGATCTTATGAAATATGAGACTTATGATTGCCTAAAAGAATCAAGTTGATAATCTGATTTCGACATCAAACTTGTGTGATTGCTTTGCTTGTATGCTTTCTCTGATTTTTATCTCCTTGAATTTATTTCTATTACATTGTCTGCTTAGATTAAATGAATGAATGATTTTTCTA
>NC_027754.1:3323533-3330662 GCF_000695525.1 Brassica oleracea var. oleracea | reverse complement strand
ATTGATCCATTCAGTCCAAAGGTGGACGATAAAGAAGTTCATTTAGTCCTGAGATGGACGATGCAGAAGTCTTGTTTTAGACACTGATCTGATTGGTCCATAAGAATGGCGATGAAGAAGCCTTTGATTTTGATTTATTTTATACTAACCAGTCCAAAAATGGGTTATTTGGTTTTGTTGATTTGTTTTCAGACAGGTTATGTTTTACACATGGTGGTACACGCATATCACAGCAACATCATCCAAGATTTCGTGTGTGTATTTGAGGTCGATGACTCAATATGTTCGATCAGATTGTGGCATGGCCGATGGTAAAGAAGAACCAACTATCATGTTCGAGGACGAAGCATATTCTGCCCAAGATCTTCATCATCCACGGATTATAGAAAATTGGACAGGTCCAAGGGACCTTCAGTAATGTCCAAATCAGGGGGAGTAATGTGTGTTGTACTCTTTTTCCTTCACCATGGTTTTGTCTCAATTGGGTTTTCCTGGTAAGGTTTTAATGAGGCAACATTAAAGTACATTACAAGCTCTAAATGGTTATGGCATCCAATGGGGAGTGTTATGAACCATATTGTGGATGGCTCATAACCAAGAGATTATGATTTGTAATCTTTTCATTTATCTATGACGGTGTAATCTCCTATATAAAGAACCTCTATGTTATGAATAAAGATAAATTTTTCCATTATTTTTATAACAGTGTGTATGTGTTTTTAGTTACCCAAAATAGAGAAACCCTTACATTTGCTCTTGCTCACAATATTTTTAAAACACTAGGGGGTTATTGGTAAGTGAATTCTCATTAATTTTGAAAATTTTGAGATTTTATTGTTATTGGTTCTTGGATTTCAAAAGTCTTAGTAGAATCCATTGTTATTGGTTTAGCATTTTCAAAATCCATTCAAATCTCTAGTTATTAAAAAATTTTAATTATTATTGATTCTCTAATTCTAACAAAATCTATTGTTATTGGGAGATGAATTCTATTCATTTTTACTCATAAGACTTAACTTTCAAAATATCATAACCTTGTGATTTTCAAAATCCATGTAATAAAAAACTAGAAAACAAAATAATTATTCTTACCATATATCTATTGCACCTTAAATCCAAATTATATGTCCAAAACTATAATTCATTACATTTATATACTTTTACATTTTAGAATATATAATTATTTTTATAAATATTTATCATTTTGAATATAAATATTAATAATTAGATTTATAAATATTAATAATTTTAAATATTTTTTAAATAGTTTCAAAAATATTTTGAATTTCCAAAAAAAAAATTCAGAGCCAAATTCTCGGTTACACGAACAGACCAGAGTTTAGAAAATATTTTGAAAAAAAATTCAAAATTATAAAAATTATTAAAAAGTTCAAATTTGAAAACATATAATTCAAAATTATAAAAGAAACTTATTTATTCGTAATTTTTATTGTTTATTACTTTTATATATATAAAGCAAGAGGTGAAATCGTCTTTTGCCTTTTTCATGAAATTGTTTTTGGTCATTTTTCTCTTTGAATGCTATTTTATGACAAAATTTTTAAAATGGCTCACTATTACTTTAAAAAATACAAATTTTTAAAATGGCTCAATAGATTATATATTTATTTTACAAAAAGAATGATAGAAAATTGGTAATACAAATTCATGAAAATCTATACTAATCTAAAAAAGTTGTGATCAAATTTCACAAGTCAATGTATATAAATTTTCACGTTACTTTTAAAATCTATCAAAAATTTTTTTGCTTTCAACTTTAAACTTTGATCAAATGTACAATAGTCTTTACTATTAAAACAAATTCCAAAACTAAATAAATTTTCTATCTAAAACATAAAAATTTGTGGCTTCTTTCCCAAGTTCGAAATTATTTATGTTTATAGATATATATACATGTGTGTGATTGACAATGATGAAGTGGCTTTTGATCAATAATATAAAATATTTATTAATTGTAATACTTAAAATTCTTTTTCTTTTGAAATTTTGTTTGCTATTAATAACTTTTTGTATTTTTCGGATTTTATAATCACCCCTATAAAAGTACAAAATTGAGCTCGTACCTAAACCCTAACAACCAAAACAAAAATTTTAGTAACCCAAAATCAGATTAAACACACAAAAGAAACCCGAAAAGCAAGAAAAACTTAATCGGGAGAAAAACACTCACGCCACCGTCATCTTCAGAAAAAAGATCTTCACTACAAGAAGATCTCGAAAGAAGAACACCACACTAACCGAACAGATACATACCATCTTCTCAAGCCCTAACGGAAAGAATCGACTGTTGCGTGAAGAAATTGCTGCATCGGCACAGAAAGTCACCAATAAACTACCATTATTAGATTTGAGAAAAGAAAACCGACGAAATCTACCAAAACAGAAGAAGAAAGGATCAAACTTACTCCATGTTAAAAAAGGGTCGGATGGCTATTTATGCCACGCTCAGCCTAAGATTAAAAGGGTGAGTGCTGTCAGGTCCGTCTCTAGGGGTGTGTCCAAGGTGCTTTTGGCCCAAAATTTTTGAGACAACTTTAGTTATAATTTAGGGCCTATTTTTCAAATTTAGGGTCCTTTTTCAAATAATTTTGTATTGTTTATGCATTGGGTCTCCTAAAACTTTGAGACGGACCTGAGTGCTGTATGGTACAATCAAAACACATTATTTCTGGAATCCCCCATAGGGTTGGCTCCAGTAGCGGATCCGGGAGTAATTTTGTTTGGTGTCAAAAACGAATAAAGATGTATTTTCTGGATATCAAACTCGGATTGTGTGGGGTTAAGCACCTTATTTTACTAACTCTGCTACATGTTGTTTAATGTTTTCCTATACGAAACAGATTTTTATCTTGTTTTTGTAGTGTCAGGTGGCTCCACACCTCTTCAAGTGGATCCGCCCCTGGTTGGCTCGCTCGGCCGACCCTCCTTAAGAAAAAAAAAAAAAAACCTTACTCCATGTTAGCGAAAGCGGAGGTTGAAGTAGAGAAGATCAACGGTTGAATAGAAGATGTTGGGAAAACTTCGAAATAAAGCAGATCCACCGTCTCCAACACATCAACGACCCAAAACTACATCCAACGAGTTTCCACTACAGCACACACCCCATCGCCTTACACGCATGATTTCATGAAAACCACCACACGAGCATCAACCACCATATCCAAGAACCATATGTGATAAGAACCACCATAGTATTTGAAATTTTATCAAGTATAATTATTTATATATTCACTAGAGTTTGATCCGCACACCAGGTGTTAATTTTTATGTTTTTATACATTGATATTCGTTTTTCATGATTGGTGTTATATATTTTAGATGTGTTGCTATATAACTAATTGTATTCAAAAGACTCGGACTGAATCGAGTAATTAGATTATTTTTGGTACAAATATCCGAACCCGTTTCAGATATATTGGTCATTTAGATATTTTTATGTTCCTACACATCTGAATCAAAATCATTCAGACATGGGAGGATCCAACTCGAACCCCACACATAAATTTATAATATCCCAGCGGAAACTAATTCAAAACCAAAAAATAAAATTGATCCGGAAAGAAACCATTTGTACATGAATGAGTACCCGAATGTCCATACCTAATCGATTCTGTAAATATTTTTTTTTTAATTCTTTCTACATGTTTGACTAAAATAAGGGAAATAGAAAGTTGTTTTCATTTAGTAAAATTATATAGAGTGAAACATTAAGTGACAATAAATGTAATATGTTTTAATTATTTTGATTTAAATTATTATTTTGTTCACATAAACTATATCTTTGAATTATGTGTTTGGCTAAGAAATTTTTCACTAATTGGTACTAAGATAAAAAAATTTTTTTAGTAAAACAGATTAAACCGAACTATTAATCATATGCAAAATTCGATTATTAACATTTTTTATTTTTATAATTTGTACAAAGTTAATGTTGATTAACTAATAAATAAAAATTGACGCTTTTAGTTTTATGATAATATAATTAATGATTTGATATATTGTTAAGGTAACTATAATTGATTATGTGATATATTGTTAAAGTAATATAATTAATGAAATTACTAAAATGACACTATATTTTTTTATACTGCTATCTATGTTTCCAAATAATTCTCAATTATACTGCTATTCATGTTTCCAAACAATTCTAAATGTACTTCAATTTTAATAATATAGAAGTATATATAAGGGTGATGTCGATTGTTTTTTTTTTGAAATTATAAATTTAATTTCAGATAAATCAATTAATAATCCGTTAAAGACAAAATATCCATAAATATAGCTTCAGTTAATACATTAGTGTCATGGAAGTGTAAATATATGGAAAAACTAAGGATAATCTAATTTTTGTTATGAATATTATGGTGATGTCATTATGGCAAGTCTTAAATATACTTGTTCTCCAAGCTTTACTTGTTCTCCAAGTGGCTTTATCCACAAGCTATTGTAATCCTATATAAAGGACTCATTACTCATGGAATAATACACACCAGTTCCTCTCTTCTTTTGTCTTCTCTTCTTTACTCAAAACACGTTATCAGCACGAATCTCTACTGATCTTGAACTAATAGGTATAGATTTTATTTTATACTTTTAGTCCATGTTCAATCCTTCTACCGATCATGCTTATTATCAATTCATGGTTTGTAAGATTGGGATTCATAGTTCATGACATGTTAGATTGAGTTTAAAAGTTTTAGTCGACAATATTGATTTCCCTTGTTTCAAGGAAAGAAAAATCCTTCGATCAAAGTGAGATCTTATCGACTTTATAAGCTATACTCAATCTCGCTAGTTTTGATATTCATATTTGTATAACCATGATTATTGCTTAACAAGTTCATATAGTTTGTTTATGCATATTGTTAATTATAGCATACCATTATGGTTCAGTAATAGCAGATGACTATAGCTCCAAAGTTTGAATACGTCTCATTACGGCTGCATATTATTATTACGGTTGCATATAGTATCGATACAGTTGAACGTATAAATTAACAAATTCATATATTTAGTGTTGCAGCTACATCTTATATTGTTATTGCGTTTGTGATTGCATCCACTTTTATTCCTTATGGCTGCGCATTGTTCAATACTTAAAACTATATCATCGAATTGGATTTATAGGTTAATAATTATTTACTAGACTTGATAAGATATTGCATGTTGGTTTAAAATTTTTGGCTGAGTGCATGTAATGTATACGAATACATATAATATAGTAATCAAGTGTTACGGTTGAGTGCATGTAATATATTATTTCTATTTTACTTGGAACATCACATGATATGGTAATAGTTTTGGGTTGCATCGGGTTTAGAAACCGTTGGTTTGCACATTCTGCTTAATGCTCGAATGATTTTTATAGTAATTATATATACGCTTGATTTAAGTAGATTTTTTTTCGAATGAATTATCACTATTTAATATGGTCTATGTTATATATTGATGTTTACTAATACGTTAGCCATATTTATATGAGCAAATTTTGAGTATTTCAGAATTATTTATCCTCTTTAAAAGAGAAGAGATCATGTAAAATTATATCCAACCAAGATACATGAGCAATTCAAATTCTCATCTCCTTTGCACTTTTTACCGAGATAAGTATTTTATTTTCATGCTTTATATACAAGGGTAATAATTTACATGAAAATTGATAAATGTGATATAAGATTTGTTTAGTAAGTTTATTGATTCCTTGTTCAATAGCATGAAAGTAAAGAAGTGGCACATATGATGATTACTATAGAAATATTATCTATTTCTTTATATAATAAGATCTATGTTATTATATAATAAGATCTATGTTAATACATATTTTATATAATTTGAAATAGTTTTATTATTATATTTCATTGTGGTTGTATATGTGAGAGTTTTAAATTTAAGGTTTGACCTTAAGATCCCATAAGTCTTGGAGAATAATCTAAAGAAATGTACAATCACCTGAATTGATTACCTATAGCTCATTATGTATTTTGCATCTAACGATTACAAGACCTGAAGTCTGTAATATATCTCAACTATGTTGGATGTTAAGTTTAAAAGTAAAATTCTTGAATTTTTTTTTAATGATGCATATATATGGGAGAATATATATTTTTCACACTAGTAATGTTGTCCAGCAGACACATGCTTGGGAAAATAGATTAAAAAAAAATTTATACTTGTATCTTGTCTCTTTGAGACTCAGAGAAACAATGAGCTATTGATTTAAGATAATAAATCACATCTAGTTGATTATGATCTCTTCTTTTAAAGAGAATATGACATTTATATTGGGAATGAAAATCCACACAAATAGTATTGCTCAAGAAAATGAACATAAATGTAGTTGTAGACGTGAATGTGGATATAAATAAGGTCAAGATCCAAAGAGTTTCTTTTTAGAACTCATACTCTCACTTGAAGTTGAAAAATAAAGATGGTAATAAAGAAAGACCCAAGAGTTTTTATTTAAAACTCATTTTCTCACTTGAAGTTGAGAAAATAAAGATGATAAGAGATATGATTCAATCATCCAAATATGAAAGAAAATTATTGTGAGTACAATACAAGGTAGTAAAACCTTATAGAATGTTCAAGAAAATGATATATATGATGCTCCAGAAGAGTACATAATATTATTACACATAAGAATGCAATTTAAAATCCTTAAAGTCTCAAAAGTTAAAATGATTTGGGAAAGAATACATGATCCATGTAGGGTAGGTTATTGATTCAAAAATGAGATTCATTCGAGATTGATAAACATATAGTAATATCATCTCGAGGGGAAGAGTTAAAGAATCTCACATTTCATGATAAGTGAAACATCCAGAAGATTATGTTTGCACTAAAACTAAGACTGATGAATCATTCTCAAAGTAGTCTCTGAAATTTTGAGTCACTTATGTTGAGACAATAAGCAAAAGAAATGCTTAAGACAGTATAAGTATTTTAGAGAAAGTATCTATAGCCTTTTTGTACTACACAAATATTATTGTAGTGGAAATAAATATATAGTAAACCAGAAGTTTACAAAATATTTGGCATGAACCAGTTAGACCATTTTGATTCAGTAATGATGCGAAAATATACATAAAGATTTAGTGAATATTCATTG
>NC_027754.1:3323009-3323341 GCF_000695525.1 Brassica oleracea var. oleracea | reverse complement strand
CAAGCCAACAAGTAATCATTGGTTCTCCCCGTCATTGGTATTGGGTTAGAAATCAACCATTTTCCATCAAAGAATGTTGGATGTGCGATATACATTCCATTTGCTCCACCATAGAGCTTTAATTAAGATGGATTCTCAAATGAGGTTGGAATTATATGTTGGATGTGAATCTTCATTGATACTTAAGAATCCATAGCCATCCCTCGATTTGAATGCTAAAAGTGAATTAGCATTTCCAACATAAAGGGGAGAAAATAAACAGCTGAAAAAGAAAATAAGTTGATATGAGTTATCGTTGATCCTCAGACTAAAGAAAATGTAAAATACAAGTC
>NC_027754.1:3291496-3322933 GCF_000695525.1 Brassica oleracea var. oleracea | reverse complement strand
TAGGTGCAACTACTTTTATGTTCCTTATTAGTCTGACAATAAAGGAATAACTTGAATTATAAAACCCACTGGAAACTGATAGTCCCTAAGAGATAGAATCCCTAAAAGATAGAATCATGAAGGATTGATGAAATCAAAATCATATTCGATCGAAATATGTTTATGGGATATATGAATGGAAACTGATAGTCCCTAAGAGATAGAATCCCTAAAAGATAGAATCCCTGAAGGATTGATGATATCAAAATCATATTCGATCGAAATATGTTTATGGGATATATGAAATATTTGAAGTTAATCAATATATCTTTATATTTATCAAGAGATTATAGATCAATAGAATTATTGATTTGAATGCCCTAAGAGATAGAATCCCTAAAAGATAGAATCCCTGAAGGATTGATGATATCAAAATCATATTCGATCGAAATATGTTTATGGGATATATGAAATATTTGAAGTTAATCAATATATCTTTATATTTATCAAGAGATTATAGATCAATAGAATCATTGATTTGAATATAATCAAAAACTCCTAAAGAGTTATAGAAAATTATATTTTGGAAGAAAGCTCTTGACAATATTGTCTTTATGTATTCTAAATCGGAGATCTAAAATTAGATGTTATCATAAAGATCCTTGAAGGATTTTATTTAAGATGCTCATATATGTTTGGTCTTGAAGTACCATATTTAAAGTGTTATTGAGCAAATTACTAATCTTTTTCATAACCAAAAGATGTAATTTCATATGACAAGAAAGAAAGTCATAATAGTAACTTTCATAGTTACGAATGAGTTATTCGTATGTATGAGACGAAAATCTAGACGATTGTATGTAAGAAGTTTGGTTTGAAGTCCAAATAGACCAAGAAAATATTGTCTATATCAAATAAGAATTGTGGACCAGAAATCTATAGACCTTGAATACTCTAATGGAAAGAGTATTACAATATTCTCAATTTAAAAATGAGATTTCTCTGATTGGAATGCATATCCTGAAGATATTTGTTTTCCGGATATTTCTTTGAAACTATTTTTTAATATTAATTGTAATTATTATTTTTTAAATATCATAAACTCCACCCCTAAAATCTATATTATATATCTTAATTAGTTAACCATATGAATATAAGTGTATTTTATCTCTTTAATGAAACATATTTTGGTAATTTTAATCCTTGTATGCTTTATTTGTGATAAAAAAAATATAGTGCTATCTTAGGGAATTTCTCTTTAATTATTTGGTATTTAATATTTTCGATATTAAAAAAATATAAACTTAAAATATATACATATTCATTTGAATTTAGTAAATACTATTGTAAATAATTTTAATACAACCTTAAGATTTGTTTGAGTTTTTATTAAATTTACATAATATCAGGAATACTGAATAAAATGTTGAAATTAAAACTATCTAGAATTTTTTTTTTGAAAATAATGATGTTTATCTGCTTAATTATTTTAAATTATGAAGCTTGTGTACCAAATATGGAAGAATATATTGATATTCATTATATATTGATACAGTAAATTACTTAAGAAAGATAAACCATTATTGATAGTTTGTAGATGATAGTTTGTTTTTCTGTAAGGCAAACAAGGAAGAGTGTCAAACTATTCTTAGGATTCTAAAGGATTATGAGACTGCTTCAGGGCAACAGATTAATTTCCAGAAATCGTCAATTCAATTTGGACACAAGATTGAGGAAGCTACTCGGCAAGAGTTGAGAGATATTTTGGGAATCCAAAATCTAGGGGGAATGGGATCTTATTTAGGCTTGCCGGAAAGTCTGGGTGGCTCTAAGGTACAAGTGTTTGGATTTGTTCAAGAGCGGTTGAATAAAAGGGTTAATGGATGGACCTTTCGTTTTTTTACAAAAGGTGGAAAGGAGGTGATTATTAAATCGGTGATTACGGCCTTACCAAACCATGTGATGTCTGTGTATAGGTTACCAAAAGCTACAGTTAAGAAGCTGACGGGTGCTGTAGCACAATTTTGGTGGAGTCCAGGGGGTAGTGCAAGAGGTATGCATTGGAAATCATGGGATAAAGTGTGTGAAACCAAAGATAATGGTGGTTTGGGCTTTAAGGATCTTATGGATTTTAATACAGCAATGCTTGGTAAGCAACTATGGAGGCTAATTGAGAAACCAAATACTCTTTTTTCAAGAGTTTTCAAAGGACGGTATTACAGGAATGCTTCACCCCTGGAACCGATCCGATCTTACTCCCCGTCATATGGCTGGAAGAGTATTACTTCTGCTAGATCTCTGGTTTGTAAAGGACTAATTAAAAGGGTGGGAACAGGATCATCTATCTCTGTATGGAATGATCCTTGGATCCCAGCCACTCGCCCGAGACCAGCAAATAAAAAATTTCACAACTTTTATCCGGAACTCACAGTGGATTCCCTCATCAATCAGGAATCTCGTTCATGGAATATACAGGCAATCAGGGCTCTAGTGGATCCGAAGGATGTAAGAATTATTGAAAGTATCCCTTTAAGTAGGATTCAGATGGAGGATAAGGATGGATGGCATTTTACTAATAATGGAAAATATTCGGTCCAATCAGGTTATCAGGTTGAACGTATTTACCCTGATAGGTTAAAACCTCCTGTTTTTAATGGCCCCACAGTGGATATACTTAAAGCTTTCTGCTGGAAAGTGCGGTGTCCACCAAAGATACGGCATTTCTTGTGGCAAATGGTATCAGGATGTATATCGGTGATGAAAAATTTAAAGGCACGAGGGATCAGAGGAGATATATGTTGTGCTCGTTGTGGAGATCCGGAAGAATCAATAAATCATGTATTTTTTGAATGTCCTCCTGCACGTCAAGTGTGGGCACTATCCAAGATTCCTTCACCGCATAATATCTTCCCTATCAGCTCTTTATTTGTTAATATGGATCATCTTTTTTGGAGAGTACAACCGCAAATGGATGACCACCATTTTGCATGGATTTTATGGTATATATGGAAAGCCCGAAATAACAAAGTTTATAGTAATTTGGATATTGATCCGCGGGATACTCTTAAATTGGCTGAAGTGGAATCATCACTCTGGGCAGACGCACAAGTGAGAAATGAACCAAGGAGGGGGCTTTCGGTACAAACCATTCCTCCTTTAGAGACATCAGGTCGATGGTGTTTTATTGATGGATCATGGAAGGATAAAGAATTAATGTCAGGGCAAGGCTGGCATAGTACTTTACCGGGGTTCGAGGGTCTACTGGGGGCAAGGAATGTAAGGGCATGCCTCTCTCCCCTGCATTCGGAGATAGAGGCTTTGATTTGGGCAATGAAATGTATGAGGAATTTAAGACAGGTCCAGGTTACGTTTGCAACGGATTGTTCTCAATTGGTGAAGATGGTTTCGGAACCAGAAGAATGGCCAGCATTTGGAAGCTACTTGGAAGATATCAAACTCCTCAAAGGAAACTTCCTCAACTCAGACATCGTCCATGTACCTCGGACGGCGAACCTTCGGGCGGATAGCTTAGCACGTAGTGCACGCAAGCAACTGTCCTTTGTCGTTCACATGGATGCGGAGTTACCAATATGGTTTACAGAGTCAACATGAGTCTGTAAATTTCTTGCTGTCAAAAAAAAAAAAAAAAAAAAAAAAACCATTATACAAGAACTACGTCGAACAAAACATTAAAAAAACTGTTATAAATTTACACAATGTAAAACACCAGATTTTAAATACTATGTTTAACTATTATCTCATATAAACAAAAACATACAAAATTTAGGTCATATATGAAATTACATTAACAAAAAGATTTAATCGAATATATAATGGTGATTATATTTTCAGAAGTATATTATCATATATGTATATAATCATTTTATAGAATCACCATTATATTTTTTTGTCAGCAAAATCACAGCTATATATACCACAAAAAGTAAAGATGGATAAGAAAACGTCAATCACGCACCGGAATGTATATCCATCCTAAAGTAAATAACATTAAAATGTTGACACAGAAAATCTAGATTTGGATATCATCTACCTTCTAGACTAACTATCGAATCTATGTAAATGACAACAAATCAACTTTTTATTGTATCCATATATTATCATATAAATAGAAACATTTTTGGAAAACTAAATAAGAAATTAAGGATTTTTATTTGACTTATAATTTAGAGTAGATATTTTTCCTTTCATATTTTAAACTAAATTTTCTTAAAAATCTTTTTTAGCTTCTTTTTTTTAATGGAGGCTTTATAAAAGGATGCATAAGCACCCATGTAAAATACTATCTATCTTTCAAAATGTCTTCAAACCCAAACAGATTCAGCTCTTATGGGGATGATAATACAAACTATCATGGTTTTGTTCCCAACTTCAAGAATCATAATTCCAAAACAACTCGATCGATATTCACTACCTCTGATCACATGAACCATAGAGGTTTATTCTCTTCTTGTCCCTCTTTTTCTTGCTACCAAAATTCACATGTCTCTTCGTCTTCTTTTGGATTGAACAATTCATATATGAATTATCATATGAGGAGTGAAAGTGATTCTGTTCTTGGTGTTAATTGTTTTCCTATGACAAATAATCCTCTATATTCTCAAGTCTCTTTCACCCAAACAATTACAAATAGGTTTTCTGCAATTGTTCCTAGCAATCAAATTTACAATATCCAAAATGATATTGCACGTGTCCAACATGACATGGATTTTAAAACCAATATGTGGAATCGTCCTACATCTTATCGTCCAACCTTTCTTGATAAAAACTGTGGGATCTTGAACCCTAAGCCTGTTAATGCCATTCCTCGCCAAGACTCTCCTTATCGTCAGCATCTGGACATGTTTTCTTCTTCATCAAAGTACAACCATGACCGACATGTTCTCCAAGAAGGTCAATCGTCAAGGAAAAGCCCTAAACCAAACAAATCTCATGATTACAATTCTGATGAAGACGGGAGAAGTTAAGATGTTCAATATGATGGTCGGACACATAGTTTTCCATATGAGAAATACGGTCCATATACATGTCCCAAGTGCAACAGTGTGTTTAACACTTCAAAGAAATTTGCTGCACATATGTCATCTCACTACAAGAATGAGACGAAAAAAGAAAGAGATGAGAGGTATCGTGCAAGGATTAAAAACAAATATCACAAACTAAGCAGCAATATACATGGTGGATCTAAGAAGATCAAACTGGAGGCGATGGAGTAAGTGACAGCGAAGCTTTCAAACAATTGTGATGGTAAAGAAAGAGCATGCTTAAGAGTTCTTTTGTTTAGTGGCTTCCCAACTTATTTAATTTATCTAAATAAAATGCATGTTTCTCCTTTTTAGCATTTCATTATCTATGTTGTGAATATGGTTGAATGTACGGTACTTGGGCGGATAATTGTTATCTTCTCTCATTAAAATATGGCTCCCTGGTGGCTAACAATCAAAAACTACTTGAAGCACAAAAAGAAGAAAATCAATCTTGAATACGTCATCATGAAGCTTCAGATGGAATCCAGGAATCGAATTTCTGACAAGCTCTTCATTAAAAAGCACAATGTTAACATGGCTGAGATGAAAGGAAAAGGAAAAGAAAAAGTCTAACTCTTCTGCTAAGTCTTGCAAAATGGCTGCACCCTTGATGGCTTTTGGAACAAACTTAAAAAGCCGCTGAAGCAAATGTAGAAAAGTTCAAGGGGAAGTGTCACTACTACAAAAATATTGGACACAAGTCTCATGCGCAACGCATATAAAGATCAATGATGAGAAGGCTCAAACCAATCTTGCTAAACAAAACCTTTGTGTAGTGGTGACTGAGGTCAAAATGGTTGAAAACAACACCCTAAGGAACGATGGTATGATACAAGAGCTAACACCTCCATTTGTACCGATAGGTTGATGTTCAGCACCTATCAGAAGAGCAAAACTCAGGAGCAGTTGTTAATGGGTAACTCATAATAATTCAAGATTGAAGTTCACTGTAAAGTGGTTTTGAAGATGATATATGGATATGAAGTCACTCTGCAAAACGTAAAGCATGTGTCTGAGATAAAGAAAAACTTGGTTTTGGAATTTTCCTCAACAAGAATGCATTTGTCATGATGATTGAGGCTGACAAGCTTGTGAATATGAATAATAGGGTTTATTTAAGGTGTATGTTAAGAATGGACTGGTCAAGATGAATATAATGACAGTCCTTCGGTAAGTTGTAGCTCCAAAAACTTCAATGAATAAGTTTCAATAGCATTCCTCGGATATGAGGACATTAAATAAAAAAACATTAGATATCATCTCACCTTAAGTTGCATGCATATCACTTCAGAAGAGATTTTAACTTTTAATCATCAAAATCTTCTTTGCAAAATAGCTTCCTATCACTATGGATTGCATGTTGATCACGTTGGGTTAAAGATAAAAATTTTGGTTGGATGAAGCACGTTTGGTGGTTGAGAAAGAGGCATAAAACCCTCACCAAGGTGATCATAGAATATTAATTAAAGGGTTTTGTCTGTCCCAACGTCTCATCGCCGCTATTGATGAAGCTCTGGTTTTGAGAGAAGTTGTTACTGCTGCAAGGACCTCTTCTGCCAAAAACGTCTGGATTAGATCCAATTTTCAAGAGCTTATCAGAGCTTTACACTTGAAGTTGTATTCGATGGAGCTCTGTGAGTTTTCATGGATGTCGAGTGCTTATCCCACTTGTTTGATTTCATTATGTTTTCTCTTATTCCGAGAGATCAAAACTCTGTTTTTGATCGTCTTGTGAAGTCAGCTCTTCACTCTCCTTAGTTGTAAACTTCCTCTTAAATTAATATAGTCCTTGGTTGCTCAAAAAAAAAATCTAAGGTATTTTCCGAAACGTTATTGTTAACAACTTTTTCTTAGTTACTGTTTGGTGGGCTAGGTTAACATTAAGATTAGCAAAATCCAGCTCAATTTTAATTTTATTAATTAGCTCATTTTAATTTGATTCGTATTGCATGAATTTTAGTAAGGTTACAAATCTATCAAAAGATCCTAAAATAGGTTTTATTACCAAAATAAAACGCACTAACAAAATATATTTCATTAAAAAAAGTAAGAAAAAATCTCATATTCTTATTTTATAGATATATAAATATATATAGATATATTATTACTGAAATGGAAATAAAATTATATAAAAAAATTTCAAAAAATATCGAATTTTATTTTTCAAAATTTTATTTAAAACCCAAAAATTCTCTCTGAAACTATTTTTAAATATTAATTGTAATTATTTTTAAAACAAAATCATAAACTCCACCCCTCATATCTATATTCTATATCTTAATTAGTTAACCATATGAATATAAGTGTATTTTATCTCTTTAATGAAACATATTTTGGTAATTTTAATCCTTGTATGCTTTATTTTTGATAAAAAAAAAAAATTAGTGCTATCTTAGGGAATTTCTCTTTAATATTTTCGATTTTAAAAAAATATAAACTTAACATATATACATATTCATTTGAATTTAGTAAATACTATTGTAAATAATTTTAATACAAACTTAAGATTTGCTTAAGTTTTTATTAAATTTACACAATATCAGGAATACTGAATAAAATGTTGAAATTAAAACTATCTAGAATTTTTTCTTGAAAATAATGATGTTTGTCTGCTTAATTATTTTAAATTATGAAGCTTGTGTACCAAATATGGAAGAATATATTGATATTCATTATATGTTGATAAAGTAAATTACTTAAGAAAGATAAACCATTATACAAGAACTACGTCGAACAAAACACTAAAAAAAAGTGTTATAAATTTACACAATGTGAAAAACCAGATTGTAAATACTATGTTTAACTATTATCTCATATAAACAAAACATACAAACTTTAGGTCATATATGAAATTTCATTAACAAAAAGATTTAATGGAATATATAATGGTGATTCTATTTTCAGAAGTATATTATCATATATGTATATAATCATTTTATAGAATCACCATTATATTTTTTTTGTCAGCAGAATCACCGCTATATATACCACAAAAAGTAAAGATGGATAAGAAAACGTCAATCACGCACCGGAATGTATATCCATCCTAAAGTAAATAACATTAAAATGTTTACACAGAAAATCTAGATTTGGATATCATTTACCTTCTAGACTAACTATCGAATCTATGTAAATGACAATAAATCAACTTTTTATTGTATCCATATATTATAATATAAATAGAGACATTTTTGGAAAACTAAATAAGAAATTAAGGATTTTTATTTGACTTATAATTTAGAGTAGATATTTTTCCTTTCATATTTTAAACTAAATTTTCTTATGAATCTTGTTTAGCTTCTTTTTTTTTTAATGGAGGCTTTATAAAAGGATGCATAAGCAACCCATGTAAAATACTATCTATCTTTCAAAATGTCTTCAAACCCAAACATATTCAGCTCTTATGGGGATGATACTACAAACTATCATGGTTTTGTTCCCAACTTCAGGAATCATAATTCCAAAACAACTCGATCGATGTTCACTACCTCTGATCACATGAACCATAGAGGTTTATTCTCTTCTTCTCCCTCTTTTTCTTGCTACCAAAATTCACATGTCTCTTCATCTTCTTTTGGATTGAACAATTCACATATGAATTATCATATGAATAGTGAAAGTGATTCTGTTCTTGGTGCTAATTGTTTTCCTATTACAAATAATCCTCAATATTCTCAAGTCTCTTTCACCCAAACAATTACAAATAGGTTTTCTGCAATTGTTCCTAGCAATCAAATTTACAATATCCAAAATGATATTGCACGTGTCCAACATGACATGGATTTTAAAACCAATATGTGGAATCGTCCTACATCTTATCGTCCAACCTTTCTTGATAAAAACTGTGGGATCTTGAACCCTAAACCGGTTAATGCCATTCCTCACCAAGACTCTCCTTATCGTCAGCATCTGGACATGTTTTCTTCGTCATCAAAGTACAACCATGACCTACATGTTCTCCAAGAAGGTCAATCGTCAAGGAAAAGCCCTAAACCAATCAAATCTCATGATAATTACAATTCTGATGAAGACGGGAGAAGTTATGATGTTCAATATGATGGTCGGACACATAGTTTGCCATATGAGAAATACGGTCCATATACATGTCCCAAGTGCAACAGTGTGTTTAACACATCACAGAAATTTGCTGCACATATGTCATCTCACTACAAGGATGAGACGAAAAAAGAAAGAGATGAGAGGTATCGTGCAAGGATTAAAAACAAATATCACAAACTAAGCAGCAATATACATGGTGGATCTAAGAAGATCAAACTGGAGGCGATGGAGTAAGTGACAGCGAAGCTTTCAAACAATTGTGATGGTAAAGAAAGAGCATGCTTAAGAGTTCTTTTGTTTAGTGGCTTCCCAACTTATTTAATTTATCTAAATAAAATGCATGTTTCTCCTTTTTAGTCTTTCATTATCTATGTTGATTCTTTTGTTTAGTGGCTTCCCAACTTATTTAATTTATCTAAATAAAATGCATGTTTCTCCTTTTTAGCCTTTCATTATCTATGTTGTGAATATGGCTGAATGTACGGTACTTGGGCGGATAATTGTTATCTTCTCTTATTAAAATATGACTCAACTGTATTTTACAGTACTTTGTTCTTTTATGGCATATCCAACCTATAATACTATTATAGTGTCAAAAACACACTATATTAGTGTAGTTTCAGCACTAAAAATCATTGCATCATCTCCTATCGAATTGAATGCAACCATAAACTCTTGTAAAGCAAAGTGTTGACAAGGGGTTTTCGATATATAGTCAATACTCTTCCCTATACCCACTCATCTAAACACTCAAGAAGACATATATGGTTGCTCCTTGACGATCCAAATATTCTTAGAACCAATGATAGCGTTAGTAAGTGCCAACTTGTAGAAATGAAACATGATGTATAAACCATGTACCTAGCTATCGTCAATTGGAGAAAACTTATATGTGTCATAAGATAGAACTTTTGCTTATTAGCATCAGCACCTTCCACATAACTGATTTCCATTCCACATACATTTCCACTATCTCTCGAGTGGCTATTCTCTAAGAATGAGGCTTGCAAAGTTTGACATGATGCAATAATAACTCCCAAAATAAGCATGTCATTGCACGACTCCTTGAAAATACCTTCAGATACTTTCCCCAACTTAATACTACCCAACTCATTGTTCTTCCACAATAATGACATTTGCATTTGTCATTATTGACTATGATTCTTGTAAAATGATCCCACACGAAAGATGGGGTACCAGTTTTCTTATGCATATGGAAGTAAACTAGCTCCACTTGTTCAAGATCAGTCTTTCCTTTTGTTTACAGTAGCAGGACTCATAAATCTTCTTTTGTTTCATCTACTCATCATCCTTTGCACCCTCATTAGCGTTATGAGAAGCAAGAAACTTCTATATGTAAGATTAAATATAATATGTTATGATCTGATGCAGCAGCATCTATGACATTGGCGCCAACATATAAAATCTTATATTTTCAAATATTTTTCCTTTAGCTTATATGGTTTGGCTTTAGTTTTATTTCCTTTTTTAGATAAGTTTATGTTATCATTTTTCTTTTGGGGTTTGTCTATTCGAAAAGAAGCAGAGTTGAGGTTCTTATGTTTTCCATACTTTGATAATTTAAGATAATAGCGCTTTCTCTTATTTCTTTGTGAGATTTGATCCAATTCATCAAAAAAAAGTTGGTCTTGAAAAAGTTATTTTAGAAAACTCTTTGATCGATTCAAGAATAGGTTTCTGCGCCATGATCACTAACAACTCACAGATAATAGACAAAGCTTACAACATTGGTCTGAATATGATGGCGCTCTTGATATGTATATGCATTTCATCACGTGGATATAAGAATGCTTATCATCACCATAATTTCAAATGTTGTAACACAAATATACTATTCTAGAGAGAAGATATAATCAGGACATGAACCCATTGCTTGGTTTATGAAAATGATGGACAGAAAATATAACCAAGAGAATGAAACTAGTCTCACCTGTCTATATCTCTCTGAGTACTACTTGAAGAACAATTAAAATATAAACAAGAAAAAATTATCACTTGTTTTTGAAGATCAGTTAGAAATCCTAAGATTTGAAAATCATAAATCGATTCATAATTTAAAATAAACAATAGTACATCAAAAAAAATTTTTGGAATCCATTACCAATTTTGCTTCATTAAACTTTTATTAGTTTTAGGAGTTAGATATTCATTTAATATGGTTCTCGAATTATATTTTTTTCTTTTCTTTTGACATCGAGACAGACTTTCCGGCGAGGAATTGAACAAAAGTGCAGTTAGAAGGACATAGACTAGGTTCATACAACTAGCTCGAATTCTATTGTCAATGATTAATACATTTTAACAATTCTTTAAAAAAAATACATTCTAACAATTTTGTAAAAAGTAAAAACCCTACTAACTATAAATTTTAACATTTCTTTTTATTGTTATTGGTTTGATGGTTTATAAATTTTATTCAAATGTTTTGTTTTTATTAGTTATGTTGAAATCTACTGTTCTCGAGATAATAATTCTTAATTATTTAATTCAATGAATATAATTTTATAATAGTATGCATATCTTTTTAGAATTAGAAAAGAGATATGTATAGTATTATGTTAAATTACTATACATATCTCTTGAATTCTTAGAATTCTTAATTATAACATAAATTTAATAGATTTTTTAAATACACAAAACTCTACACATATATAACATAACTCTATGCAAATTTAACAATCTTTTAACTTTTTAAATAACCTAATCCTATCCAAATTCAAATCCGAAAGTTAACCTGTATAGAGTTCGAATCACAAAGACCAGCCATATCATAACTTAAATACATTATTTACTAGTCAAATATATCATACTTTAGAAGTTACCACTCGAGAGAAAATAACTCGTTCTAACTATCTAATACTAAGGTAAAAGTTTATAAAATATTCTTAATTTCATGAGAAAAACGTATATGTCTAGTGAAACAAAAAGTTCGTTCTTTTTTTTTGATCAACCATCTTTCATTAATAAGAAACTAGAAGTCTAGGCCCAAGGAGGCCCGGTTACAAAGAGAACTTTTTGCTAAGTGGTCCGCAGGTCCATTAAACTCCCGAGGAATAAAAGAGAAAAAACAGAAAGCAAAGGAAAGTGATAAAGCTCCGATATCCGAGAGAACTCCGTGGATGATCTTCGGTTTGTTGATCGAAGTGATGGCTCTGATGAGCACAAGAGAATCTGATCTAAGCCAGATTTGTGTGTAGCCAAGACGAATGGCGTGTTGGAGGGCAGATCGTACCGCTAGGGCTTCAACCAGGAGGACCGATTGCACGTGAGTCTGAAATTGGGCGCCTTGAAGAGTTGGGGTTCCTGGAGATGTAAATATCCATCCAAGTCCCGTCGATTCCGAGTTCTTATCCCACGCTGCGTCGCTATTGCATAGGATTGTCCCTGAGGGGATCGCCGGCGTCAGAGTGATAGATGGCTCCTTTTGCGCATTACGTGAGGTGTCGATTGGGTTCTGAGCAAGCTGACATTCCCTAGCTGCTGCCAAAGCCTTGGAGACCACTTCTGAGGGTGATTGGTGTGACGCGACTCAAATAAGATTTGGTTTCGTGTGTTCCACAACGCCCACATGATCCAAAAGAGTGTGTTTATTGACACTCCCGTCGGTGGAAGGCAAGTCCAATTGCTCGAAGCTTCAAGTGCGATGGCTATTGATGGGCACATAGTTGAGCAGAACGGTGATTGGAGAGGAACGAGGTTCCACACAGTCGCAGCAAAGGTACAATGTAGGAAAAGGGGGTTCACAGATTCAGATCCCCCGCAGTGGATGCATGAGATATTGTTAATTACTCCCCGTCGTTGCAGGTTCTGACCCGTAGGTAAAGCTTCATGGAGTGTTTTCCAGACAAGGAGTTTAAGCTTCGGAGAACAAGCCACATTCCACACTGCCTTATGCCACTTGAAGGTTGTTGATGTTGCAGGTTGGGTTATCTCCTGTACTTTTTGCTCAGAAGCTGCCGCATATCCTGATTTTGCTGTGTATGCTCCTGAGGCTACAGGGTACCAGATGTAGGAATCTTGTTGTCCCGTTATGCTTGGTCGAATTGCCATGATCTCATTCTTAAGCGTAGGTAGTAGCTCTTCAA
The DNA here is from genome assembly GCF_000695525.1 of Brassica oleracea var. oleracea. Classification (NCBI taxonomy): domain Eukaryota; kingdom Viridiplantae; phylum Streptophyta; class Magnoliopsida; order Brassicales; family Brassicaceae; genus Brassica; species Brassica oleracea. The sequence goes on along the minus strand of NC_027754.1, from coordinate 3,309,744 downwards.
TTCTTGCAATGTTCCAGCTTCCTTTATCTCGCAAAAGCAGATCAGACACATATAAATCACTTTCCTCTTCTCTTACAGGTCCAAAAGGCATTAGCGCAGAGGAAGTTGAAATCCACGGGTCTCTCCAGACCTTTGTGGTCGATCCATCTCCGACTACTTTCCCCAGTTGTTCAATCAGTAAGTCTCTTCCCGCTAGTATTCCTCTCCATCCATGAGAGGCTGATTTCTCTGGTTGCACTTTTAGAAGGCTGTTGTTTTGGCAATATTTGCCCATCAGCACTCTTGCTAGTAAGCAGTTAGGATCGTTAGCATTCTCCAGGGTAGTTTTGCTAGGAGAGCTGTGTTGAACCGTTGAATGTCCTTGAACCCTAGTCCTCCCATACTTTTTGGCATAGTGAGTTTATCCCAAGAGATCCAGCACATTTTCTTTGTTCCATCATTTGCATCCCACCAAAAACGTGTTAGCACAGATTGTATCTTCTTGCATAAGCTAACCGGTAGTTGGAAACAGGACATAGGGAATGTTGGTATTGCCGATAGGACTGATTGGAGAAGAGTCATCTTGCCTACAGTGGATAGATATCTAGACGAGTAAGAGATTGCTCGTTGCTGAATCCTATCGACAATGGAGGCGAAAAGGTCCTTCTTGCGGCGTCCAAAGTGCTCTGGGAGTCCGAGGTATTTGCCTACCCCTCCCTCCCTTGTTATATTGAGTATCTGTTTTGCCCTAAACCTCGCTGATGAACTCGTTTTCCTTGCAAATGTGATTGATGATTTATCGATGTTGATCTTTTGACCTGATGCTTCCTCGTACAGGTTCAGGATCTTCATCAGCGTGGAGCAGCTTCTCTCGTCTGATCAGATAAAGAACATGTTGTCATCGGCAAAAGGTAAGTGATTTATTCGTGGACAGTTTGTTGCCACTTTAACACCCGCCAGACAGCCATCTCTTTGAGCTTTTGCGCATAATCCTAACAAAACTTCACTGCAGAGGATGAAGATGTAGGGGGACAGAGGATCTCCCTGTCGGATCCCCCGCTGAGGTACAACTCTTCCAAGGACTGAGTCGTTGATCAAGAAAGAGTATGAAACCGTGGAGATGCATTCCATGACCCAGGTAACCCACTTCTCATGAAAGCCTAGTCTCATCATTATTGCCTTTATAAAACTCCACTCTAAGCGATCATACGCTTTGCTCATGTCAGTCTTAACTGCCATGGAGCACTGTTTTTTGGCCTTTGACGTTTTTAGGTAGTGGAGCGTCTCATGCGTGATCAGTACGTTATCTGCAATCGCTCTCCTAGGTATGAAAGCAGATTGGTTTTCCGAGATGACTGACTGGAGAATGGGTTTTAAGCGTAGAGATAGGATCTTTGAGATCACCTTATAGTAGACATTACATAGAGCAATAGGCCTGTAATCTGAGACCAACTTCGGGTCTTTTATCTTAGGGAACAGTCTAATGAAAGTTGAGTTCACCGTGGCTGGTAGATGGCCATTGCTGAAGAAATGTCGTATCTCTGCTGTGATTGCAGGACCCACAGTTGCCCAATTTGATTGGAAAAAGCTAGCAGAGAACCCATCTGGTCCAGGGGCTTTGTCTGGATGTATTGAGAACATCCCCATCCTGATCTCATCATCACTCGGAAGCTTTATTAACTGCTCATTCATTTCGTGTGTAACCTTTGGTGACAAAGCTTGGTGGATGGTCGGCATGCAATCTCTACTTGATGAGGTGAAGATATCTGCGAAGTATATAGATATAGTGTCCACGATTTTTTCCTCTTCGTAGTATACTTCGCCACTTGAGTCTTCTATCATTGATAATCTATTTCTCGCTTTTCTCCCTTTTGTAGCAGCATAGAAGTATCCCGTGTTCTTGTCTCCCAAAGAAAGCCATAACTGTCTACTTCTTTGTTTCCAAAACTCCTATTCAGATCTATAAGCTTGGAGTAGAGAGAGGTTTAAATTCGAGATATCTGCATCATCTGCATCATCTGCATCAGTAGCTGAGAGTGCTTTGTCCAGAGCCTCCTGTAGATACTCAATCTTCTTTCTGCTATTGAGATACTGGGTGCGGCTCCAATCCGCTATAGCCTTGCGACATTGTGAGATTCTGGAGGTAACCTGAGATCCAGGATGTTCATTCCAAGCCCTTTCTACAATGTCTGTTACTTGTTGGTTTGAACGAAGCCTTCTGTCGTATCTGAAAATTCTCTTTGGCTTCTTCTTTGTAGGATCGAAAATTGTAAGAAGGGGTCTGTGGTCAGAGATCTCATACCGAAGATAGTGACTACGACTGTGTGGGAAGATATCTGACCAGTCACTATTTGCAATCGATCTATCTAGTCTACAGTGCACAACATGTTTGCCACGCTTCCCTCTCCAGGATAAGAAGTTACCTGAGTGTTGTATATCAAAGAGATCGCTTTGAGATAAAAAGCTTCAGAAAGGTACGAAACTATTTTCTGATCTATCAGCTCCTCCTGTTTTTTCAGCATTTTCAATAATCTCGTTGAAATCCCCTGTCAGGAACCACGGTCCAGGGCGTGATGCAGGGATTGCAGACAGAGTGTTCCACACCTCTTGACGGTTACGTACTTCAGGGGCGCCATACGTGAAGGTACTATTGAAGGACTGTCCCTTAACCACACTTACCGTGTCGATGTAATTATGGCAAGCTGATATAATTTGGATATCGATGTTTCTGTTCCATAGCAGGGCTAAGCCACCTCCTCCATGTCCATGGGGGGGTACTAGAAAGTGAGAGTCGTAACAGAGGTCTTGTAGCTCCTTTAGCACGAAGCTGTCAGGGTTTTTTGTCTCCATTAGAAATAGAATATCAGGCGTGTGAAGTTTATGGAGATCTTTTAAGCGCTGGACTGTCTTGGGATTCCCCAACCCTCGACAGTTCCAGCTCAGTACAGCTAAGGAAGAGGAGGCTCTTGGGTGTGAAAATCCTTCTGCGGTTTCACACTTGGAGGTATGATTGTCATTTGTGGTCTCCCTTTATCTGTGACATTTTGATTTCCATTTCTTGACGTAGATGCTTGACCTTGTCTAGGAACTGCTGTCGGCCGTCTGGCTGGAGATGTATGGATCAGAGTGAGATTGCGTTTCCGCAAGCTTGCTCCATATAGGACTTTTGCTCCTGGAGATTGCTTTTTCTCCTTTGGGGGTCTACCTCTGCGCTTCGGTATACTACTTCCAGGGCCAGGGAGTAAGATAGGAGCAGACGTGGGGAGTATGGCTACTTCAGGCTCATCTGGAATTATGCGAGATGTATTCGCAGGGGCCAAGAGAATATGAGGTTCATTTATACTTGTGCTAGCTGCTGCAGCAATGATAGAAGCTGCTGTTTTTTCCATGATGCCCTCAGCATTACTCTGCAAAACTCGTTGATGTCTGGCTTCTCTTTCCACTGGGTCAGCACAGTTGGTATATTGGATCGACACATCTACCAGTTCCTGCATTACCTCTTCTGTGGTAGGGATCCTAGCGACTTGTGGGAAATCACTTATGGCTAGATTCCTTCCCAGGGAGCTGTGCTCGAACGGCTGGTACTGGTCTTCAGGGGCAGGAGTAATAGGATCCACAGATTGGTCGTCCTCCCGAGAGGGGGGTGGGGGCTTTTCTTTTTCTCTCCACATCTGTTGTGGTCCTCATGGTTTCGTCGGAACTCTGTAGTCTGATGGGTTTTTTGAGCCATATCTTCTAGCTTCCGAGGCATAGTCTCTTGTGATTGGTGAGTTTGACCTCCCATTTGCTCCCCTTCTAGTTGGTTCATATGGGGCTGGAGCAATTTTATTACGAAGAGGTCTGGCCGCTCCTCGTGACTGAGAGATTCGTTCTCCAAAAAGCCTGCTGTGGCGGTCTAATCTTTGATGATAGTCTCCTTCCTGCAAGGTACGCTCCTGGCGTTTATGTGTTGGATAAGGCTTATAACGTGGTTCTCTTAAGGAAGAGTACTGACGGTTATCAGATTCCGTTGTCTGACGGTTCTCCGGGGCTCTGCTTGGTGAGGTTGCTCGCATAGGTTTCCACGGACATTCCTTTGCAAAGTGCGTGAGGCGGTTGCAGATGTAGCACATGTATTGGATTCCTTCATACTCAAGGGTAAGCCGCGCCTCCTCTTCCGTGTCGAAATCAACAATTGTGTTCTTCGTGATGGGTTTGAGACCATTGAGTGATATGCGCATTCTTATGGCAGTCTCAGATACAGTATAGTCATCGAGGGTTCCCAGCTTCAGACCCAATTTGTAGATAATTTTTTCATGCCAAAAATGGAGAGGGAGACCCTTGATATCAATCCAGAAAGGGATCTGGGAGGGGAAGGTTTGAGAGATGACAGGTTCCCAGCGTTGAAGAATCACCATCCATCCATTGAAATGGTAGGGCCTGTTACTTAGCACACTATGGATGTCATCCTCTCGGTCAAACCTAAACTGGAAGCGTTCATGACCTAGGTCAGATCCAGAGGCTCTCCCTTTCAGTGTCCAGTTGCGGGGAAGCTCCTCGAGCAACCGTGATATAGGTTGATACTTTGCGCTCGTCACTCTGCCGATGAGAGTTCGCAGATTTTGTTGGATGAGTGCTGAGTTATCAAAGCTAGGTGCTCTGATTCTCCTGTAGATAGTTTCATCTTCAGTGTTAGCTACTCTTTTACCCTTTTGCCCTTTTCCTCCGCTGTGAGGCGTTTTGGAGACATTTTACGTGAGGTGATAGGTTGTAGGTGATGGTAGAGCACGGATCTACGAAGACTCTTGTAGATAGTTGCTCTGTTGCTGCAAATCTTTCAAAATCCGGAGCTACGATCTTCAAGATGTGGAAAGAACTTCGTGGAGGATGCTGTTTGTAGTAAAGAAGTAGGGCTTCCAAACGTTGTAAGACAAGAACTCAGTGGAAACTTTCCTATCTTGACAAGCAAGTGACTAGTCACTATCACTTTATTATCCGCTGGGGAAAGTCGTTGCACACCTCGCTAGACGTGCCTGGGAGAGTTTCCGTCGATCTCTCCTTTATGTTCTCTTTTTTGGTAGAGTTGTGACCAAAAAAAAAGTTCGTGGACCAAAAAGTTCGTTCTTCGTTGAAGAAACCTCCCCTCGAAACTAGAGCTGTCAAATGGTCTGTCCAGGGCCCAATTGGGCTTGACCAGTTGGACCATTTCAGTTTTGGGCAGTAATGGGTGGTCCATATTGGACAATGGTCCAAACAAATGTTCAAGACCAATAGAGACCATGTCCAAATGGGCATGCCCATGGACACCCAATAATATTTATAATTATTTTTCAATTATTAGTTTAGATTTTATTTCTAAAATTTTGAAATTATGTTTACTTTCCAAAATTATAAAAGTATGTTTTTTCTTGTCAAAACTATAAAACTATATTTTCCTGCCAAAATCCGAGAAGTTACGTTTTTCCGCCAAAACAGAAAAATTGTGTTTTCCCGTTAAACCGAAAAATTGCGTTTTCCCACCAAAATACGAGAAATTGTTTTTTCCCGTCAAAATCCGAGACATTGCGTTTTTCCGCCAAAATCCAAGAAGTTACGTTTTTCCGCCAAAACCGAGAAATTTTGTTTTCCCGCCAAACCCGAAAAATTGCGTTTTCCCGCCAAAACCGAAAAATTGTGTTTTTCCACCAAAACCAAGAAATTGTGTTTTCCCGCCAAAACCGAGAAATTGCGTTTTCCCGCCAAAACAAAGAAATTTCGTTTTCCCGCCAAAACCGAGAAATTGCGTTTTCCCGCCAAAACAAAGAAATTTCGTTTTCCCGCCAAAACCGAGAAATTGCGTTTTCCCGCCAAAACCGAAAAATTGCGTTTTCCCGCCAAAACCAAGAAATTGCGTTTTCCCGCCAAAATCCGAGAAGTTCCGTTTTTCCGCCAAAACCGAGAAATTGTGTTTCCTGCCAAAACCGAAAAAATGTGTTTTCCTGTTAAAACCGAAAAATTATGTTTCCCGCCAAAACCGAGAAATTGCATTTTCCTGCCAAATTTGTGAAATACATTTTTCCGTCAAAATTGTGAAATTATGTTTTCCGTCAAAATCGTTAATTTTTTATTTTAACGATAAAACCGTTTTTTGGGTTAAATTGTAAAACTATGCTTTCTTTTGTTAAACTCGTGAAAGTATGTTTTATGAAGCTCATGGACACTCATTGTCCATTTGGTCTTTGTCCAATTGGACCATGTACCAATTGATCTTTTGTCCAATTCGACCATTTATTAATTGGACACGTCCATAGTCCGCCCGAAATGAATTGGACTGGGCTAGCCCATGGTCAGCCCGCCCAGTTGACACCTCTACTCGAAACGAACGACAAGAGGATCCAAGGAGACAATATAATCAACTCAGGCCTCAAAAGTCATCTTCCTCTAATTCTTTTTCATATTTATTTGTTTCAGCTTTATATTTTTCTTCTTTATCTATAAATGGAACAAGACAAAGTGATTACTTTCTTACTTGCGTCTTTAATTATAAAGTTACAAAGTGGATGTTCCTTAACATATAATTAGAACTTGATCCACGCTCCAACACCAATATTTAATATAACTTGTGTTTAATGTAAATTTATATATACTTTTTATGTTTTGTAATTTACATATAGAATAAAATATATTATTTTATAATATAGATGTTTGATAATATTTTCTTATTTGTACATAATATTATATTAAAGAATTTATACTTTGATGCAATTTGATGTAGTTATACTGTTTATATATTAACATGTTGTTTTTTTGTTAATTTATTATAAAATGAAACAACATACTAATTTTTTTTACTTTTTTTTGCATTACCCATTATTAATATTATACGAATATTATTAAATTGACCATACTAAAAAAGTTATCTCCTTTAGTACATGCGATTTAGTTAATATTCGTACAGTATTAAAAATGGTCAATATATGAATATCGATTTGGTTTGATAAGCTTTGAAATTGTAATAAATTAATTTAAATTTATTTTAAATGCAGTGGTAAAATCTGTAAATAAAGATAAATACAAAAGAAAGTACCTAATTTATTGTAAATATAATGGTTAAATGTGTAAATAAAAAAAATACTAAAAATACTGATATCCATGTTTTCAAACAATTCTCATTTATACTGATATTCATGTTTCCAAACAGTACCAAAATGCATTTCAATTTTAATAATATAGATTTAAATTGATTTTAAATGCATTGGCAGGATCTGTAAATAAAAAGACATACAAAAAGGAAGTATCTAATTTATTTTAAATGCAATGGCTAAATGTATAAATTAAAAAAAAATGATATTTTTATTTCCAAACAATTTTCATTCATATTGGTATTCATGTTTTCACATACCAAAAGATACTTTAATTTCAATAATATAGACTAGATCTCGATCCGCGCAGCCGCACGGATTTTTGTTTTCATTTATTTTTATATAAATATTTTATTTTCAATTCTAAATTGATATATATTATAATATATATGTGTCTATCAATTTTTAAAACATAATAAGTTTACGGTATATTTTTTCATTGAATAAATTGTTTCAAACTTTCACATGTATTTTTATCTTCTTCTATATATATATTTTCGGATTATTATTTCATTATTAAAATCGTAACTATATATATATAAAGATTAGTAAAATATTGTTTTATTGTCATATTCAAAGATATTGTAACATTTCACAAATTTAGAAAGTTTTTAAAAAATTAAACTTTTCGCTTCATAGACTTATATTATCGAGTAAATAATTAAACATTTACTTTTTGTTTAATTTTTAAAATAAACTATATAGTTTAAAATTTGTTTTCATCGGTTTAAGGTAGTAAAGATTAATCATTGTTAGATAATTTGATTTTTGTTATTTATAAAAAATCTTTATAATTTTAAAAGTTAACATCGACAAATATTATAATATTTAACATATGGAGGTATAGTATTACAACATTAAATTATATTTATTTAATTTATATTATCTATAAATCTAATGGATCATCTATTGTTTAAATCCAATTATTGATAGCCTTATAAAAATTTCTGGTATGCCCAAAATTTAAATGATAAAATTATAGATTAAATGTAACATGATTTTATAAGAATATAGGTCCATTGTGTCTATTTTTATCAATACCGTGACTTCTGTTTTAAATGCTTCATACTCTTCTTCACTTCTCCATAATACATAGAAACATGAGGAGAGAAAATAAGAAAAAATAATGACGAAACGTTTCAAATTAAAGATAACAAGAATCCTCTCCTTCAAGTCTTGCCGTTCAAAAGTTCCTTCCGATCTCCCTTTCGATCCTGTCCGTTCATTTCCCCGCCCATCTCCTCCACCGGCTAACCCCATAACCACCGTGCCACAGCGTCGTCGTTCTACTTTAAGACAACACGTGTTTACCACTTTTGGCTGCGGCTCAAGTCGGAGACGCTCTTCTGCACCGTTGGCTGTTTCCAGGAGGAACTCACCGTCTTTGTCGCCGCCGCAGACGCCGACGTTTCAGTGGGAACGCGAGGGAATATGGCACGTGGTTACTCAAGAAGATGGTGGAGAATACGAAACGCCTCGTCGGAAAATATACGACGGAGATGATCGCCGACGTTTAGTGAAGAAAGAGAGATACGCACGGCGGCGAGGGAGCACTTCCTCCGCCGAAGAATACGAAGAGGAGACGGAGAGAGAGACTCTCTTACCATCTTCCACAAACCTATCGCCGGAAAGTTCCTCTTCGGGATTGCCACGTGTTACCAGACGACGGAGAAACCATCCGAGGAAGAAAAACACGTCGTTGGTTGTTGAGGAGAAAAGCGAGTCGCCTTCTCCTCCACCATCTCCGGCAAGACTGTCGTCCTTCGTGCAGAGATTAATCCCGTGTACGGCGGCGTCGCCGGTTGTGATGGAAGGAGTGGCTGTGGTGAAGAGATCGGAGGATCCGTACGAAGACTTCAAGGGATCAATGATGGAGATGGTAGTAGAGAAGAACATGTTTGAAGTGGCTGAGCTTGAGCAACTTCTAAGCTGCTTCTTGACGCTAAACGCGAAACGCCACCACCGCGCGATTGTCAAAGCGTTTTCTGAGGTTTGGGTTGCTTTGTTCTCCGGTGGCAATAACAGCAGCCGAAGGTCCAGTGTTCGACTCTCTGATTATGATGAATGTTAGAAAAAAACATATAATGTTTATGTAATTTCTTAACTCAATTATCTTTCTAATTTTTAATTAAGTGGTCGATGTAAGGGGTAGATTAAGCGGCTGTGTAATGATTTAAAACTGTAATCATTATGTACCTTCTCCGAATTTGTTTTTTTTAGGACTTTTTCTTGGGTTCACCCCCTAGGCTGAACCTAAAGGTTCACCAACCAATAGTAGTGTTTTGTTGACAACATGTTTAGTGTTTTTCCAAAGGTTTAGGGTTTACCCAAGTATTTAGGGTTTAGGATTTGAGTTTAGGGTTTAGTATTAGAGTTTAGGGTTTAGTGTTTTGTTGACAACATGTTTAGTGTTTTTCCAAAGGTTTAGGGTTTACCCAAGTATTTAGGGTTTAGGATTTGAGTTTAGGGTTTAGTATTAGAGTTTAGGGTTTAGTGTTTTGTTGACAACATGTTTAGTGTTTTTCCAAGGATTTAGGGTTTACCCAAAGATTTAGGGTTTAGGATTTGAGTTTAAGGTTTAGTATTAGAGTTTTGGGTTTAGTGTTTTGTTGACAACCTTTTTTTTTTTTAAATTCGTTTTTTATATATTATTTTTATTTATTTTTAAATTTTATTTTGAAAAAATAATATAATTTGCCAAGTTATTTGGTTTCCTTAATTAAAAGATACTAGATTTAAAATGATAATTTTCCATTAGGGGGTGAACCCAAGAATAACTCTTTTTTTTAGTAACAACATACTACACTAAAAGGTACTTTGGACTCTAAAACGGTGTAGTTATGCAAACCAGTACAACTCACACATGCACCAATTGTTGACCTGTTGTCGATGGTAAGTCGGGAGCATTTGTCCGACTTTTGAGTCGATTGTTCTTGGTACAAATGTGATTGTGAAGAAACTGAAAAACGTCTTACATCTTTAGAATTCTTTGATATGTATCAAGAACGTTGGTTATTTTGTCGTCGTTTGACACTATTTCTTTTATCAAATTAGAACTTGCATCTATTTGTATGATTATCTCAGAACAGTCTCTGGAATTCTCCAAATTAAATTATCAAATTTGTATGATGTAGATTCTAATCCTTAAAGCCAATTCTAGTAGGTCACAAGAAAAACCAAATTTGGTGTTGTTTTTTAATTTCATCTCCAACAAACACAAAATTATACCATCAAACTTGGTGTTTTATTTGTAGTTAAAAATAAATATATCATATTATTATGTATTTTTCATTTTTTGTTTAACATTACTAAACATTAAAATTTAGTTTTATTTATATACTTTATTAATAACATAACTAATAAGTATTAAAAATTACATCAAATCGTAACAAAATACAAAATAATTATTCTATTTGTTTCATTTTTAAATATATGAAATTCTAATTTTAACTAATATTTTACATAAAATTAATAAATGAGCTAACTAAAAATAAAATAAAAACAGTTAAAACATAAGATTATCAAATTTTAAAAAATAAAAAAATAAAATCTAAATACTATAAAATATAACTATTTAATTAAAAATAATTAATGTATTTTAAAAGAAAATATTAATTATTAATAATTTTATTTTAGTGTAGAATTTAATGTTATGGTTGGAGATGAAAATTAAAACTCAACACAAAAAATCGTATAATTTTAATACCAAATCATGATTGAATTTGTCCCTTACATACATATCCACCACATTTTCAACAACTAAACTAATAATATAATAAGTAAACTAGGTAATAATCCTAAGGTGCGGAAATAAATAGTTTTAAAAATATTTATTAAATAAATAATTTTAGAAAAAATATTTTTAAATAATAAAAAAATTGTAAAATATATTTTAATGGTTTGATTAAGTTAAACTTGCATAAATATTTAGTTTTTACCAATTCAAGTATGATACATATTTCTATAATTATGAAACTGGAATATTTAGTTATATGGTATATACTAATATAAATGATATTAAAATAATTATAAATTTTAATTTGGATATTTGTTAAATGAGCTTTCCTTTTTCTGTCACGAAAAATGAGATTTCCAACTCATGTAATTTATGATTATTTTTAATTACTTATAACAAAATAAATAAACAAGCCATCACAAAATTTTCAATGTAGGACTTTTAACAATTTTAGTAATTTATAATCATTTTAAAAAAATTCAAGATATGCCATATATAAAAAAATCTAAATATTTTTATATGATTAATATAATTTTTATTTATTTTAATAAAAGAAATAAAACAAAAGTGATAGAGGGTACACAAATTGTTACTAAATCTTTATTATCCAAATTATCAATTTTCATATATATTTTAAATCATATTAGGTAATTCTGTAGTTTTTATTTAAGAATTTTTTTATACATTACTAATTAATTGTATCTTAATTTAATAAGAAGTATAATATATGTTTAGATAGACCAAATAATAAATAATATGTATTGTATTTATTTTAATAATTTAAAAAAAAATTCTAAGGACTGAGAATAATTCTAGCATTGACACATTATCATAGTTCACATATTAAATGATTTTTAATTAAAATATAAGGGATTACAAATGATGTTTATTTGTTAATAAAACAAGAGTTCAAGCAACCTAAGAACTGTAGGTTTCACAATTTTTTACCCTACAACACGAGAAAAAAGAACAGATGTGTTCACTTTATATTTTCTTTTTTCTTTTTTTTTTTTTTTGATAAAGGGTTTCACTTTATATTTTCTTATATCGTAAATGCTTAGTAAATGACACGTGGACGGTCGATATGGACTATTTTGACTTGGCAAACGAAGTGACAAATGATTGAAATCAAAAGAGACAAGAGTTTATTTTAAAAAAAATCTGAATATTGGTCTTTTGGGCATCTCAGAAGCGCAATACAGATGTGTCTCTCATATCTTCAGTTCTTTAAGGGTTAGACAGACTATTGGAAGAGTGACTAAAGAGAATGGGTCCATAACTAGAACAGCAAGCTACCTCTGTTCAATCACTCGTGTCTGGTTTTTCTTGTTTAGTGTAAAAAGCAACCTCCAGGGTCAGAGAGTGAGTAATTGAGTTTTTTACAGCATATTTCTGGTAAAACCCAAAGCACACGGCATCAGACATTCTGCAGCATAACATTAACACTAGAAACCAGACATGCGCACTAATTTCCACGCTCTCTTTCTCTCTCTATCTCTTAAACAAAAGATAAAGAGATTCTCTTGCAGATATTCAGAGACAAGACATGAGACAATATGGCATATTGTTCTAGCTTTTGGTTTGGATACTTTCTTAGATTTTAAAAGTGAAGTTTGAAAAATTCTTGAGATTACTTGTCATGAAAGAAAGGGTTTACAAAAGAGTTAACAAAACTCAGCCTTGGTGTGGTGGTGGTGGTGGAATAGACATGGGATGATGGTAGTGCATAGGTTGTTGTGGCGGTGGTGGTCCACCTTGCTGCATGTGTTGCGGGGGCCACCCATGTTGGTGCATTCCCATGGCTTGAGGTGGTGGTTGTGGCCTTGGACCGCCGAAACCTTGTTGGTGATGAAGAAACTGGGGAGGTGGTGGCGGCGGCATTCCTTGAGGAGGACGATACTGCATCTGCATGGGCGGTGGAACAGCTAAGCCGTGTTGTTGTTGATGCGGCTGAGATTGCCAAGATTGTGGCTGAGTTTGGTAGACTTGTGGAGGTGGTGGTGGAGGTGTTGGACGAGGACCTGGGATCGGAACAGGTTGCATGCCGCCATTGGCAAACGGACGTGCAATACCATTAGCTTGAGGAGCAGTTGGTGGGCCGCTTGCGAATAGAGTATGAGGTCTGCTTTTCTGGGCAATTGGATTTGTGGCAGCCAAAAGCCTCTCTGCATTCAGAAAAGCAATGTATTGTTGTTGTTATTAAGTATAATTGCTCCTTCAATCAACTGAACCAACAAGTTAAGATAAGAGACGAGACGAGTATAAAGATCCTAACCTGCTGGAGTACCGTGGCGCTCTCCTTTGGTGTCTTTCTTGTATGCGTAAGAGACTGTTATCTGACGATTACACAGATACTGTCCGGTCATAGACTGCAATATACATTCATAGGATTAGTTGAATAGAGAAGCTATTTATGTGAAACATATTGGGAGTTTGGGACTCTTTCTCGTAGCCAAGTGATAGCCAAAAGAAATAAAGAGAATGACCTCAATAGCAGCATCAGATGCATCAAAGGAGTCATAGCTAATGAAACCGAAACCACGTGAGTTCCCGGTATCAGGATCTCGCATTATCTGAAATGAATAGTCGAGAGCATATTACTCATATGCGTAATATGAATCAATTCTCATATGATTACAGATATATGACATAATAACAGTAATAAAGGATTCAACCTTAGGATTAGAAGCGATCCCACCAAATGCGCTGAAAGTGTCATACAAAATCTTTTCATCCACATCCTGTAAAGTAGCAAACATTTCATAGTAAAATTACCATTGTAGTTGAAGTAGCAATGTTTCAGAGTATAGTTACCATCATATATACTTACAGGGTCAAGGTTTCCAATGAAAAGGTTAGCACCAAAGTCCAAGCTCTTCTTATCTTGAGACGCCTAATACAATTACAACCAGGAGAAACAAAAATGTTAGCAAAACTTGCAGCTCCCAAATGATAACGGATTCAGCAGAAACAAGGATGATACCTTGTTAACACGTATAGGCTTCCCATGGATCTTAATCATGTTAAGAACCTTAATTGCCTGCACAAAAAGGACATTTACCATTTGTGCTTCAGAAAGAAGTCTAAAACTCTTCCGAAGAAGGGAACAAGTAAATGCTTACATAGTCAGCATCTTCCTCGCTACGGAACTCAATGAATCCATATCCTAGGTGAAGACCTGTCACCCTATCTTTCGGGACGTAGACGTTCACTGAACCCAAAAGAAAATAAAAACACAAAGACCTAATGTGAGAATGTTCATCGATTCAGATCAAGTTCCACTAAACAAGAAACCATTAGCTATCGAACAAACTGAGCATTGCCTATTGAGTATTGATGAATCAAAGTGTTAGAGCTTACCAAGTGGGCCGGCTTGTACGAACAGTTCCCAAAGCAATTCTTCAGAAAGCTAAATCACACACACAAAACAAACTCATGAATCAATCCAAAACCCTAACATGACTTCTCCTCGGGAGAGAGAAAGAGAACCTGGGGTTCGAGACCACCGACGTAAACAGTGGCTTCTTGGTTCCTCTCGGCGGAGTGTTGGCCCAGAAGATTAGCTCCGACTCCGGGAGCTATTCGAGTCGTCATCTCCGGTCGCTGATTGAGAAAGGTTTACCATATTTCTAGCTCACAGAACGAACTCATTGGGTTCTGCATCACTAATGGGCTTCTTCTTTTAGACCCATTAATCTTTTCCCGTTGGTTTTTTTTTTTGTTTTTAACACTAAAACTATTCTATAACTCACACAAAAAGTTTTGGTCTTGAATCAGATCACTATAAATAGCTTTGCAATTTTAGCTAATGAGTCAACAAATTCCATTTTGTGTCAGAGGTGCATAAGAGATCTTGAAATGATTGATATTTTCGTTGTGGCGTTGTTATTTCTTTCAACTATGTTGAGAAGTTTAGTCATGGATTAGGTTTCTCAATCATTGATATCGAATCTTTACGGTCCGTTCCAAAATTCTGACAGCATATTTTCTATTGCCCAACCTAATGTTTTAGCTCTGAATGTAGAGAGGAGGCTTGTCTTATTTGGTTCTTTGTACCCATAAATTAAATTTTTCCAAACATCTTTACAATTACCCATTCACCACTACTATATAGCGATGTAGAAGTTCATGAGCAATACACTACACTTACGTTCTGTAAACAAACAATTTGTGGAACAATTGTTTTTGGTGATTGTGCCTCTATAATGGCTAATGCATTTGCTGCGAACCAAGCTTGCCATTTTCCTTCTGCATGTTTAATCAGCTCTAATAGATCCATGTCAATACCTCTAAATAATTTAACGTTTCGAACTTTTCAGAGATACCAAATTATCCATAGATAAGAATTTCTATCCAGTTCTAAATCTTCAATACTATTTTTTTGCAAGATTAGGTAATCCATATTTGTATAGACACTCAAAACCAGAAAAATGTTTGGACGAGAAAGTGTAGAAAATAATGCATATGCTTATAAAGATAGTAGACACTGAAAAATATCATGAGTCACATATTCATCAGGTTGTTGGTTAGTCGTTATGTTGCATGAAATCGGAAGCGGGTACGTAGAAGCGGAAGCGTAAAAAAACGTTGAATCGAGTTTTCAAAAAAAAATTCGAATTGGGTACGTATTGGAAACGTTCATTATTATATATATATATATATGTATTATATATT
Source organism: Brassica oleracea var. oleracea (assembly GCF_000695525.1). Classification (NCBI taxonomy): domain Eukaryota; kingdom Viridiplantae; phylum Streptophyta; class Magnoliopsida; order Brassicales; family Brassicaceae; genus Brassica; species Brassica oleracea. The sequence goes on along the minus strand of NC_027754.1, from coordinate 3,294,255 downwards.
CCATATATAAAATGAAATATATTGTTAAAGAAAATCTTAATTGATTCAAATAATTGTATTTATAAGTTTAAAATGAGACTATTTTATGTTGGGCAATTCTCTTAAATAGACAATTTTCAAGTTTTGGTCACAAAAATAGATCACAAGGAGGAAAATGACCAAAATGTTTCATTTAATAAGTAAAATGACACTAATACCCTAGATATATAAAAAAATCAAAAAAAAAAATTATAGTTTTAGATTATATGTTTTCAAATTCGAACGTTTTTATAAAAAAAAAAAATTATAATTTTTTTTTTGAATTTTTTTTTTTTTCAAATTTTTTTTTTTTATTCGAAAATACTTATTGAAACTATTTTAAAAAAATTTTATTTTCAAATTTTTAATAATTATTTTTTATTTTATAAATGTTTAAACCTCAATCCCAAATCTCCACCCCTTAACTCTAAACCCGAAGGTTTGGATTAGTTAACCCTAGGGGTATAAATGTATATTTACCTCTTTAATGAAACATTTTGGTCATTTTGATTCTTAGAGTCTATATTTGTGACATAAACTTTTTTAGTGCTATCTTATGGTATTTCCCTTTGGACAGAATTTAGGTTCACCCCCTAAGGTGAACCTTTAAATTAACCCCACCCTTTAGGAGTAATCAAATTGACACATAGATTATTAATTAAAAAATATTAAATAAAATAAAAAATAGCTACAAAAAATAAAAACGCTAATTTTAACGACGCTAACGCTTCCAGCTAAACCCTAAACCCTAACTCTTAAATTCTAAACCCTATACCCTAAATTATAAACCCAAACCCAAATCCAAACCTCTAAACCCAAACCCTAAACCCTAAACCCTAAGCCCTAAACCCTAATCATAGACCCAAAACCTAAATTATATACCCTAAACCCAAAAACTAGACTATAAACCTAAACTCTATACCCTAAACCCAAGTCCTACACCCTAAACCCAAATCGTAAACCTTAAACCCAAATTATATACCCTAAACCCAAAACCTTAACCATAAGTCCAAACGGTAAATCCTAAACCCAAACCGTAAATCCTAAACCCAAAACCTATACCCTAAAACCAAATCCTAGATCTAAAACTCAAACGGTAAACCCTAAACCTAAACTTAAATGCTATATGATTTGGGTTAAGGTTTACGGTTTGGGTTTAGGGTCTAAACCTTGGGTTTAGCGTATAGGGTTTAGGTTTATAGTCTATTTTTTGGGTTTAAGGTATATAATTTAGGTTTAGGGTCTAGGATTAGAGTTTAGGGTATAGGGTTTGGGTTTATAATTTAAGGTATAGGGTTTAGAATTTAAAATTTATGGTTTAGGGTTTCGCTACCGGTGTTAGCGTCGTTAAAATTAGCATATTTATTTTTTTAGCTATTTTTTATTTAATTTAATATTTTTAATTAATAATGATACTTTAATTGGTTTTTAAGAGTAGAGTGAATTTAAAAGGGTGAACCTAAGTTTTGTTCATTCCCTTTTATGTTTACTTTGTAGTATTAGTATATTATGAAAATATAAAATCTAGTTACAATCGAATTAAATATTTAAAAGCTTTTAAAATATTTGAATTTAGTTAAAGCTCATGACAAACCAAATAAAATGAAAATCAAAACTCGTTCAATATCTCCACCGGCTTGCCCCGAATTGCAGAGATCCATCCACCATTGAAACTTCGTTTAGCTTTGATTTTTTTTTCAACAATATTTTTGTCTTTGTCTCTTCAGTTATATCATCTGTCAATATTGAAACACTTTAATTATTTTCCATTTGACCGACTTTTAACGCTTCCAATTTTACGACAACACGCTTCTAAGTTGGAAGCATTCGCTTCAAATTCGCTTCCGAACTCAGGTATTCTAGAGTCGTGCTTCTCTCACGCTTTCGGACGTTTCCACGCCCGTATCCGACTCTGGTTCAGAAGCGAGAATCGCCCGTCCATGGATGCTTCTGTGTAACGTAGGTTAGTTTTTAGTATCGGTAGGTTATGCTAACTTATAAGTAATATTTTTGTATTTCGAATGAACTAACTTACAAATTGAAACCCCACAAAGTATTTTACCAAAAAAAAAAAACCCCACAAAGTAAAAAGTTTCTCCAAAATGATTGTTTTGGATTTATTTTGTGACTTTCTAAGGTACAAGACTGTTTTTTGGTGTTGCTACTGAAATCGATCAATAAAACAAACACCATTCAATATATAAACAAAAAACGAAAAAAATCAAGGGCAATTCTCTTAACACACACAAAATATCTTTTATCACAAGATAGCACTCTAGGATGAAAATGACCAAATAACATTTATTAAAAAAACTAAAATAGTAAGTTATGCCAACTTATATAAGTATTTTTTAAAAAAATTTATTTAAGACACTATTATGTTGTTTTTGTGTTGCCACTGAAACCAATGAGAGTAATCTACTTTTTTTTTTTTTTTTCAACAACTTTATAGACTCATATTGACTCTGTGAACCACACCAGGAGATCTTGATCCATGTGAACTACAAAATACGTTTTCTTCCTAGCGTTTCGTGCTAAGCTATCCGCCTTTTTGTTCTGTTTATATGCTTTAAATATACTAGGGATTAACCCGGGCTACGCCCGGGATTTTATTTTTTCTAATTTAAGTTGTTAAATTATTTATATTTAGGTTATGATATATATTTATATAAATGTTAAGATGCATGTCATAATTAAAATTTATTTTTAAATTTTAACACGTTAAATTAACATATTTTTTA